>NC_051082.1:39518862-39658862 GCF_004664715.2 Peromyscus leucopus
AAAAAAGCCAAGTATGGTGGTGCAGAACTGGAACTCCAGTCACTTGGAAGCTGAGGCAAAAGAATTGAAAGTTGAAGGCCAGCCTAGGCAACTTAATGAGACTCTGACTCAAAAAGTAAAAAGTGGCCTGAGGGGGTAGCTCAGTCATACCTGCCTAGAATCCCCCAGTGAGGGGCTGGGGTGTGGCTCAGTGGTAGATACCTGCCTAGAATCCCCAGTGAGGGCTGGGGTGTGCTCAGTGGTAGAGCACCTGCTAGAATCCCCAGTGAGGGGCTGGGGTGTGGTTCAGTGGTAGAGCCCTGCTAGAATCCCAGTGAGGGGCGGGGTGTGGCTCAGTGGTAGAGCACCTGCTAGATCCCAGTGAGGGGCTGGGGTGGGCTCAGTGGTAGAGCCCCTGCCTAGAATCCCCCAGTGAGGGGCTGGGGTGTGGCTCAGAGGTAGAGCCCCTGCCTAGATTCTCCAGTGAGGGGCTGGGGTGTGGCTCAGTGGTAGAGCACCTGCCTAGAATCCCCCAATGAGGGGCTGGGGTGTGGCTCAGTGGTAGAGCCCTGCCGGGGGGGGGGGTGGCTCAGTGTAGAGCACCTGCCTAGAATCCCCCAGTGAGGGGCTGGGGTGTGGCTCAGTGACAGCACTTTCTCTGATTTGCAAAGTTCTGGGTTCAATTGCTGGTTTCAGAAAAAAAAATTAAAAAGTTCTATTCCTACTTGTCTCGTGCACCATTTGAGCTGCATTAACTTTAATAGCCAGTTAAAAGTGTCTGTCTTGAGGCAAAGTGGAAATTCAGTCATTTTTTTTTTCCAAATTAAAATGATAATAAAACTACTTTGGAAAAGAATATAAGAAAACTGACTTAAAGAGGCCTGGATACATCTGTCCGTCAGTCTCACTGGTATAAATAGAATTATTCCACACATTTAAGTGGCTTCACGGTGTGACTCGGTTGATCTTCCTGGGCGAATGCTGTCTGTGGAGAACGCTGTTAGCTATGATTTGCTGCTTTCTAATTTATTAGATTTCGTCTACATAGCGCTGTACTTATTTTAACAAAGAGGTTTTTAAACAAATAGAAGTAAACGTAGATTTAATTTATTTCTTCACGTGAAGAATTCTCAAGAAAATCAATTTTCATTTGCTCAGGTATCTCAGTAGCCTGGCATCCCTATTACTTCATGCTTATTCTTCCATCGCTGTCATGTGTGTGACAGATGGCTTCATTTCCCCGCCACGGCTCTATTGCTGGCACAAAAAATATATTTAAGGCCTATTAAAGGCCTTAGTTAAAATGACAAAGATCACTAAAGCTTAGGCCAACACTGTCTTATTATGTTTATTTACTTTTAGCGTGTGCTTTTGTGTCCACGTGCCACAGCCCATGTGTGGAAGTCAGGGGACAATTTGTAAGTGGGTCCTCTGCTGCCACCGTGTAGGTCCCAGGATCAAACTCCAGTCATCAGGTTTGGTGGCTGTAAGCTTTCTCTGCCGAGCCGTCTCCATGGCTCCTGCATAGCCTAACTTATTCAGGCAAACCAGAGACATCCAGGAAGGAGTGTGGAGCCCAGGACAGTGGGACATGTTGGCTTCATTTGCAGCCCCTGGGCATCCTTTCATGAACAGATCTGTAATAGCATCAAATTGGAAGAATGGGTCACACCCGGCATGAGAAGGTCTAAGGGTGAATTCTCCATCCTCTCTCAGATATTGTGTTTCTTGGGACACGGGCGTGTCTGAGATACCCACCGCCACAGTTCTAAGCTGGTAGGTAGATCTCCTAAATGGTCCAGGTCAAGCTCTTCCAGCCCCAAATCACATTGCCAAACATCTCTTCCCTGCTTCTCTTGAAACCTGTCTCTCCTGGTTTCTTTCCAAACTGATCTTTATTCCTTCCCTGCAAGCTAATGATGGGCTACACCATCGTGTGTGTGCACCTGTGCAAGTGCTTGTGTGTGTGTGATCTGTGTGTGTGTGTGGTCTGTGTGTGTGGTCTGTGTGTGTGTGTGGTTTGTGTGTGTGGTCTGTGTGTGTGTGGTCTCTCTGTGTGTGTAGTCTGTGTGTGTGTGCCTGTGTGCTGTGCACATACCTGTGTGTGTTCATATGTGTGTGTGTGTGTGTGTGTGTGTGTGTGGTGTGTGTGTGTGTATATGTGTGTGTATCTGTGTGTGTATATATATGTGTGGAGTGTGTGTGTGTGTGGTGTGTGGCATGTGTGTGTGGTGTATTTGGTATAGGTGTGTATGTATGTGTGTGATGTGTGTGCATCTGTGTGTGTATGTGTGGTGTGTGTGATGTATGTGGTATGTGTGTGTGCCTACATGCTGTGCATGTGCCTGTGTGTGTATGTGTGTGTGGTATGTGTATGTGTGGTGTGTGTGATGTATGTGTATGTGTGTGTGGTGTGTGTATGTGTGGTGTGTGTAATGTGTGTGCATGTGTGTGTGGTGTGTGTATGTGTGGTGTGTGTGATGTGTGTGTATGTGTGTGCATGTGTGTGTGGTGTGTGTTGGTGTGATGTGTGTGTATGTGTGTGAATGTGTGTGGTGTGTGTTGGTGTGTGTGTATAGCAGAGGTCAATGTCAGCTATCTTCCTCAGTCATACTTCACCTCACTCATTTAAATGTTTTTCTATTACTTTTATCTATCTATCTATCTATCTATCTATCTATCTGTCTGTCTGTCTGTCTATCTATCTATCTATCATCTATCTATCTATCTATCTATCTATCTATCTATCTATCTGTCATCTATGGGTTTGAGATGCACCATGACATACATGTGCAGGTCACAAGACAGGAGTTTTCTCCTTCCACCATGTGGGTCCTGAGGATTGAAGACAGGTGGTCAGGGTGGTGGGAGGCACCTTTACTCGGGCCCCATACACCTTATCTTTTGAGACAGGGTCTCTCTCTAGACCTTGGAGTTCACTGATTAGACTAGACTCGACTGGCCAGCAAACTCCAGCTCTCCACCTGCCTGTAGCCTCCCCATCCAGGGCTAGGTGACAGCCATGTGCCACCATACCTAGCTTCAGGTGGTGCTAAAGATCTACAGCTGGGTCCTCGTGTCCATGGAGCCAGCACTTTACTAATGGATCCATTTTCCCACCCTCTTGGTTACTCTTATCTTGAGGCCTTTAGCCTTGAGTGGGGAGGAGATAGGCTAGCTATCGGAGACAGACACTCCTGGAGTGATCGATGTGCTCACACAGAGGTCAGCGGATGTCTGGCTCGAAGGAATGGAGACAAAGAATGGAGACAGAGGTGTGGGGGTTTTTCTTCTTGTTGAACTAACCATGTGGGCCTGAGAAAGAATCAGGCTTTTCACCTAAGCAGTCCTGTTATACATATTCAGTGAGCAAATATTTGTTGAACTAAGAATACAAGGCTTTAGCTTCCATATACACATGAACTGATCATGTTTTAAGAGCAATGAAGGAGGTCTGTGGGCTGAGTTGAAAGAAAGAAAACCCTCCCAGGGTTGGGGCTTCCCTCCCCATACTTCCCCTCTCCCCTCTCAAGCTTCAGCATTCCCACCAGCAGATTCGTTAGAACTTGCATGAGCAAGTTCTCGAGGTGCATGAGCACCCTGGGGAGGGAGTCACTGTCCCTGTAGCCCTTTCAGGGATGCACAATGCACAAAGGTCCTGGGAAGTCCCTCGATGAAAATAAAAAGCAGAAAGGAGATTAAAGGGTTTTTCGGTTATGTCTTACCCAACACTGTGCACGGGAGGAAAGGAAAGTGGTCAGACTTACTGGAACGTAGAATTTTTTGCCCCAACTGGTTTGCTACCATTCCAGCGCATTTTTCCTTTCCTACTTTGTGTCAAGGACCATGTTAGATCTAGGATAGTGATGGTGAATGAAACTGATATGTCTCAGCCAAGCAGTGGTGCGCACGCCTTTGATCCCAGCACTAGGAGGATCTCTGTGAGTTCGAGGCCAGCCTGGTCTACAGAGTGAGATCCAGGACAGGCACCAAAACTACACAGAGAAACCCTGTCTCAAAAAACCAAAAAGAAAAAAAAAAGAAAAGAAATTGACGTGTCTCTCACCCTTGTAGAAAAGACAGGTATCAAAGACTTGCATGAAATATAACTTCAAGTATGGCATGAGCCTGGTGACGATGGGAAATTCTAGAAGTTAGTTTGCCTTGGAAAACACTAGACTATGGCCATGGTTTCTACAGTTTATTTGTTGAAATGGGGGTTGTTCTGTAGCCCAGTCAGGCCTTGCACTCCCTCTGTAGACAAGACTGACCTCAAACTCATGGAACCTTCCTGAAGTATTCATCGCCATATCCACTTGGTTCTCAAGCGTCTGTTTGTTTGTTTGTTTGTTTGTTTGTTTGTTTGTTGAGACACGGTCTCACTATCTAGTCCTGGCTGACCTGAAATACTTTATATAAACCAGGCTGGCCTGGAACTCTTAGATATCTGTCTCCTAAGTGCTGGGATTAAAGGTGTATAGCACCACATCCAGCCTCTTGTGCATTTTTCAAGGAAAACTTTTCTCTTTTTTCAGTTTTTTTATTATTATTATATTTCTTACTATTTAAAACAATTTTCAAATTCATATATAATTCGATCATATTGTTCCCCTCCCCCCAGTCCCTCCAGATTCTCTCCTGCTCCATACCTACCCAATTTTAAGTTCTTTCTCAAAGGAGGAACAAAAAAACCCAGTACAACAAAACAAAATAAAACCACATCCAAAGAGATTTTTAAAAAGCTATAACCAAATAAAAGCAGAAAAACAAAGCAAAACAACACAATAACTCACAAAAGAAGTGGAGTCCAATTATATTTTGGTCAGCTGCTCCTGAACATGAGGCCTGGCCTGGAGTGGTTGATATACCCAGTGTCACTCTACTGGAGAAAACTGATTTTTCCCTCTCCCAACAGCTATAAATGACAGTTCAGTCCCTAAACTTAATCCTAGTGACTAGATTTTCATTCATTCATTCCTTTGGGGGAAGGGACAAGACAAACCAACAGAAGGAAAAGAACCCAAGAAAAGGCACAAGAAACAGAGAGCCACTCATTTGTACACTCAGGAATCTCATAAAAACATTAAACGGGAAGCCATCCTACACCCACAGAGGACCTGGGGCAGACCCATGAAGGCCCTGTGCATGCTGCTTCAATCTCTGTGAGTTCATACAAGCTTCGATTGTGTGGATTCAGAGGGCTGTGTTCTCCTGTGTCCTCGTCCCCTCTGGCTCTTATACTCTTCCTGCCTCCTCTTCTGCAGGGTTCCCTGAGCTCTGAGGGGAGGGATTTGATAGAAACGTCCCACTTAGGGCTGAGTCTTTCACTCTAGTCAGTTGTGTATGTCTGTATTTGCTTCCATCTGCTGCAGGAGGAAACTTCTCTTATGATGGCTGAGTAAGGCACTGATCTATGAGTATAGCAGAATATCGTTAGGAGTTATTTATCTCTCTATTTTTTTTCTTTCTTTCTTTTTATACCAGTATTATTTGGTTTTATCCTAGGTCCCTGGGCTGTCTCATTTCAGTTCTTGGCCATGCAAGTAGTGTCAGGTTTGGCTTTCATCTTATGGAGTGGACTAAAGTCAAAACAGCTATTGGTTGGTTGATTTCTCCAACAAGGTTTGTACCATCATGGCCTAACATATCTTGCAGGCTGTGCACCATTGTAGATGAAGGGTTTGTGGCTGGCTTAGTGTCTATATTTCTCTTTTGAAAGCATGCAGAGTACCAAAGACACTGGAACATAGGGGTGAAGGCTTGATGTAAGCGCCAGCTCGACTTCTCCATGTTCAATGAGTTGTGTAGATGTCATCTTTAGCAATGGGGCTGTGCCATCGGTTTGTGAAGAGCTATTGGGGAAACTTTTCATGATCAAAGACTCAAAAGCTCATCCTCGGGGCTGGAGAGAGATGGCTCAGTAATTAAAAGCATTTATTGTTCTTGTACAGGACCAAGGTTCAGTTCTCAGCACCCACATGGTGGCTCACAACCATCTGTAACTCCAGTTCCAAGGGATCTGGCATCTCTTCTGGCCCTTGTGGACATCAGACATGCTGTGAGTATGGCACAGTCATCCATACATGTAGGCAAAATATTTATACACATAAAATAAAAAAAATAAGCCCATCCTTCATCCTCTGCCACTCCGAAGCTCTTGTATAAGACTACAGCTGCCTCAGTGAGACCCGAGAGAGTCACTACAGACACAGAAACACAACCTTTACCTCAAAGGGGATGAGATGGTATATTCTGGGGCCAAATATGAGTTGCCATGGCCAGGAAACACATATTTGGGTTATCACCAAGTCTGTGTTTTAATATGGTGACAGTTTGATGAAATTTTATAGTAACAGAAAACAGGAAATAATAAATCAAGGCACTTCTCAAATACATTGGTGGAAACAGCAGGAAGTTAGAAGAAAAGTTATAACAAAGCAGAGAAATGTGTTATAGGACTGGGGCTCTGTCTGATGATAAACTTAGCCTTTTGGTTGATGGAAGCCAAGGGTCTGTTAACATAGCCAGAAGGTCTTATCTATTAGTTACAAGAATAGCAAGTTGGACACAGAGGTGAGCAAGGGATGGCTTGCTATGGAATGTCATTCTGTATGCTGTAAATGTGTGTTGCTCTGATTGGTTGATAAATAAAATGCTGATTGGCCAATAGCAAGGCAGAAAGTATAGGTGGGATAAGCAGACAAGGAGGATTCTGGGAAGAGGAAGACTGAGTCAGAAGTCACCAGCCAGACACAGAGGAACCAAGATGACAAGACAGAACTGAGAAAAGGTACAAAGCCACATGGCTAAACATAAATAAGAATTATGGGTTAATTTAAGTGCAAGAGCTAGTCAGTAATAAGCCTGAGCTAATGGCCATACAGTTCATAAATAATATAAGTCTCTATATGTTTGTTTGGGTCTGAGTGGCTGTGGACCAGGCAGAACACAGGAAAACTTTGAGCTACAATGGCTATTAAGGGGACTGAAGACATCATGAAATAAATGTAACTAAACTCTGGACCTGCAACATCCCAACTTCCCCACAATCACTGATGTTCAAAATCAGTCTATTAGCCATGCAGAAGGCTCAGGGGAAGGTGTGAATCTTTCCAGGAACTTTGATTCACACCAGATTCCAATTTGTATTTACTTTTTTCTTCTTTTTTTTAAAGATTTATTTATTTATTATGTATACAGTGTTCTGTCTACATATATGCCTGCAGGCAGAAGAGGACACCAGATCTCATTACAGATGGTTGTGAGCCACCATGTGGTTGCTAGGAATTGAACTCAGGACCTTTGGAAGAACAGTTAGTGCTCTTAACTGCTGAGCCATCTCTCCAGCCCTTGTGTTTACTTTCAAAGCAAGCCATTTCACACTGGAAATTTAGGCAGCATTTTCAAATGGATTCAGTCAGAGAAGCTCACTGGAAGGTGTTTTTGGATCACAGATCTGATAGTTCTTTGATCTGGAAGACTGACTGGAGAGCTCCAGGTTCAAGCTCAAGATTCCTGGGCTTTATGTAGAATCTGCCTAAGGGAACGATAAGACTAGTGCATCCTGGTTGACGTGTTCTGAGACAATGGGCAAGATGCCGGCTGGGGCAATGGTTAATGGGTAAAGAGCTTGTACAAGCATGAGCTCCTGAATTTGGATCCTCAGCACACTAAAAGCCAGTACAGTGGCATACACCTGCAACTCCGGCGTTGACAGGAAGAGTACAGGGACGGGAGGACCCTCGGAGCTCACTGCACAGTGAGTCCAGCTGAAGCGTGAGCTCAAAACACTGTCTCAAAAAAAAAAAAAAAAAAAAAAAAAAAAAAACAAAAAAAAAAAAGTGTCCAATGACTGAGGAAGAGTCCTGATGTCCACATCTGCTCCCACCCCCCACCCACACCCACATGCACAGGTGAGCACACACATCTCCACACATGGACACAAAGACAACAAATTGGAAAAAAAAAAAAAAAACAGGCAAGGGCCTCAGTAGGCAAAGGATTTTGCTGCCAAGCCTGATGAACTCAGTTCAATCCGCAGAACCCATATGGTGGAAGGAGAGAACCCATTCCTGGAAGTTGTCCTGTGGCTCCATAAGCATGCCATGGCATGCATGCACATGTGCAAACACACAATAAACAAACAAATACATACATACATACATACATACATACATACATACATAAATGTAATTTTTTTAAAAAACCAAGCAAGATCAGCAACCACTCATCATCACCCTGGCCTTTTCCACTCCTTTTGTTTCAATACAAGATGTTGCTACATAACCCAGGCTGGCCTCAAACACACAACCAACCTTCCTGCTTCAATTTTCACGTGTTGGGACACAGACATGCTCCCTGAACACAGCTCCTCTGCTCTTTGGAGAACTCTGGTTTCTAGCCCTTTGCCTTCTGAAATCCCACACTGGACGCACACAGTAAAAGCAGGGCCCGGAGTAGTTTCTGGAATCCTAAAAATACCCAGCAAACCCTGCAGCTGTGAGGAGATGGTCTTTGGCTCAGGAACCACAAGATCGATGCTGTCACCTCCTGCTGGGTAATTAAAGCCGAGACACCCGCACCTCCTCTCTTCATAGGTAAGGCACACAGTAATTTGCTGTTCTGTAAAACTTTAACACCTTGGTTAGACAAGCATCCCCTCCCCCTTCCTCACCACACACAAGCGAGAAAACGATTTCCCTGGCAGCCTCTTTCATGGTGGGCGGGGCAGGGAGGTCTCTGAAGAGAGCAGCATTTTCTTCCATGCTAGAACTTGAGTGACACTTCAGAGCCTGGACACTGTACATTCACAAGGCAATTTGCTTTTCTAATGAGGGTTTTACAGCGACATATTTAGGGAGTTATGTGCAAGCTGTCCCAAATTGAGGTCCAGTCAAGGCTGCACTTTGATTATGCAATTGCAGCAAGCCCCCAAGAGACGGAAAGTGATTAAACATTTCTTCTATGGTACATTCTGCCGAATGGACCACTGAACTGACTGCAAAGCTGGGGGCTGTTGTGGGGTTTTTCTGCTCCTCCACACCTTTCAGCTACCCACGGATTGGACTCAGGGCCTCCTACTACATGCAGGGCAGAAACTCTGTCACTGAGCCACACCCCAGCCCCTCACTGGGGGATTCTAGGCAGGTGATCTACCACTGAGATACACCCCAGATCCCTCACTAGGAGATTCTAGGCAGGTGCTCTATTGCTGAACCACACTCCAGCCCTCTTCTTGCTTTTTATTTTGAGATAGAATCTCACTCTAAATTGCCCAGGTTGATCTTGGACTCATTCTAAGACTTGAAACTTTCCATCCTCCTGCCTCAGACTCCCAAGTGTCCGGAATGACAGTTTCTGTGCCATCACACTTGGCTCTTTTCTGGATTTGAAGGAGGAAAGCTTCAGGGGTTGAGAAGGGGCCCAGGCTCCCAGATGAGGTCACTAATCCAAAGCTATGGCAAACTCAGAAGCCTTTCTGATCTCGTAACCACACTGGGAACTCTGGGCGAAGTCAGCTGGGCAGATCATGTGATCTGGAGAAAATCCTGCAAGATCTGGATTTCTGGCCTTGCTGTCTCATTCACGAAGGCATATTTATCTGCACTAGGACTGAGTCTCTCCTTTCCCATGTTGTGTGTGTGTGTGTGTGTGTGTGTGTGTGTGTGTGTTGCAGACATGTTAATGTGTATGCTGACATACTTCTGCTTGTTGCTGCATGTTTATATGTGTACATATGTCTAAAGACATCAGCCAGAAATCAACTTCAGCTACCATTTCTCAGACACTGGTCTACCTTACAGTTTACTATTTTATTTTATTATTTATTTTATTTTATTTTTAGGCAGGGTCTCTCACTGACCATGGAACTTGCCAAGCAGTCTAAATTGCTTAGCCAGCAAGCCCTAAGGGTCTTCCAATGTCCACCTTTCCTGTTAATTTTGTTTTTAAGACAAGAGTCTTATTATGCAACCCAATCTGACTTCCAACTCAGAGCAATCCTCCTGCTGCATCCTCTCAAGCGCTGGAATTACAGGCAGGTTACCACTATGCCCAGCTTTGGTTTTTGAGACAGGGTTTCACTATGTAGTCTAATCAGACCTTGAACTCACAATTCTCCTGCCTCAGCTTCCTCAATGCTGAGGTTGCAGCCTTGTAACACCAAACCTGGTTGGGTTTTTCCCCCATTTTCACAGAGCAGGTCTGCTGCCTTAGCCTCTGTTCTCCTTCCTTTGGGCCTTGACAGAGCTGAGCATTGTACAGCATATGTGTGACATGTATTGTGCATATGTGTTCATGTTTGTGTATATTAGTGAAGTCATGCATGTGGAGGTCAGAGGACAACCTCGGGCCAATCCTTTCCAACCACTTCATTCAAGGAGGGGGTCGCTTGTCCATTCTCTGCTGCCTACACCAGGGTATCTGGCCCGTCATCTTCTGGGGAGTCTCTTCTCTGTTCCCCATCTTACCCAAGGAGAGCTGGGATTACAGGTGTGTACAACCCCAATCCGGCTTTACCCGAGTCCAGGGGACCTGAACTGAGATCCTGACACTTGACCAGGAACTGCTTTACCTACTGAGCCGCTGTCCACAGCAGATGGAAGCAAATACAGACACACACAACTGACTAGAGTGAAAGTCCACAGCAACCTTCACACTTCCTCTTTAGGGCCTGAGAAAGCCCCCCCCCCCCACTGCAGCTTCAGATGAGGCTCGCCTTTCCCCTGCCCGCCCACCGCTCACGGCTCTCCGCTCCGCAGCTGTCTGCCCAGCAGCTTCCTAACTCCCTGACATTAAACAAAAGCGAAACGGGAGCTTTCCCTAATTGAGGATCATAATCAAGAATCTGTCACAGGGTCGCTTAGAAATTAATTCAGCTTGATCGCTCTTCAGACCTTCGCTAAGGAACCGCGTGTTCTCCCTGACACCGCCGTGTCCCGTTTCATCCCATATTAGCTCCCTAACAAGGCTGCGTGCTCAGCTCGAAGCTCACAAATTAGAAAAACGGGCAGCGATCCTGCAGCTCTCTCTCCGGATTACAGTGATGGGCTTGTCTCCAGGCTTCCAGATCTTTCTGTGCAAGCTGAAGTGGGTTCTAAATGTAACTTCCTGTTTGATTTCCCCGACCATACCCTCTTCATGTGTCACTGTCATTATGCTACATTCAATTAATTAATTAGTTAATTAATTATTAAGGTCTTTCACCTAGTTGCCCATCTTGTGGAAACTAGAACAGCGTGTTGAATGGTTCAGTTAATGAAGCTTTAAGGAAAAAGTGTAGATGCTTTCAGAACGTATCCCTCTGACTGCTGAAAACATGGCTATGATTCCCTTTTGTGAGAGCTCCTAGGTTTCTGGGAAGGGGCAGATAGAGCATGGATAGTTCTAGATGGACAAGGACTTATCAGGGAATGCCACCTACTGAAGCTTCCAATTCCAGATCTACTTGCAATTGACATTTTCTTTATCTGTTTTGGATAGGTCTCATGTAGCCTTGGCTGGACTTAAACTCACTATGTAGCCAAGGATGACCTAGACCTTCTGATCTCCCGGTCTCCACTACCCCATGGCTTCTAGGCAAGCATCACCGTGTCCTGATTAGGCAGTGCTAGGGAAGGAACCCAGGGCTTTGTGCCTGGTAGGCAGGCACTCTACCCGCTGAACTACAGCCCCAATTCAGCAACTGACATCTTGATCCACAGGGCTCAGCACCCTTCGGTTCCAATGCCTGCCTGCTGCTTCATCCTGGCGTACCTATAGGTGTATCGTTTTCTGTCTTGGACCTCCAGTCTCCAGCAGGGCCCAGCACTAAGGAGGCTAAGGTAGGCGGTTGTGGGTTTGAGACCAGCCTGTTTCTGACCTTTCAGACTTAGACGGCTTTTCCTTGCACTGAAGTCTGGGGCCCTTCTACAGGTACAGATCTAAATCAAATCCCTGTTATAAGGGCTGGGGAGAGGGCTCAGCCAGTAAAGTACCTGCTGTGCAAACACTAGTACCTGAGCTTGATACCCAGCACCCATGTAAAAAAGCCCCGGCCTGCTGACACATGCCCATATCCCAGAGCTGGGGTGGGTGGAGGCAGGTAGATATCTGCACTTGCTGGCTGTTGGCCTAGCCTACATGGTCAGCTCTAGGCCACTGAGAGACTCTGCCTCAATAATCAAGGCAGATGGGAAGTAAAGACCGTCCCCGAAGGCTGTCCTCAGTCCTCCACACGCATGTGCACATACTCGACACATGCAAACACACCCACAGCCCACACTCCTACACAGAGAATCACAGCTATGAGTGCAAACACCCAGCTTGGAGCCCAACCCCTTTATCCTGCTTCTGCAGCCTCAGATTCTTATCTGTGGGAAATCACAAAGCCCTGTGGTATCAGGATCCCACCCTCCACCCCAGGCAGAGGTAGCCACTAAAACAGGAAGTGATCATCCACACAGTAAGACTGAGACTGCCAGCAAAAGCTGAGGAGAAAGGTAAAGAAAAGAAAAACAGTATGCGTGCTGTGCAGACTGATCTTCATAAAATTAACATGATAGTGTATAATAACATTCCCAATATAACGTCTTTCCCAATTAATATTTATAACCTTGCACGGATTAAATCATACTTTTGTGATTATGCTAATCATCCTTTTTAAGCCTTATTCAGGTCCAAAGATAATGGCTGCCTCCGCTTTTTTTGTGTTGTTTTGTTTCCTTTTCTTTTTGAGACAGTCTTCCTACGTAGCCCAGGCTAGCCTCAAACTCTCAATCCTTTTGCCTCGGCCTCCAGTGTGCAGGGATTACAGGCGCACGCTGCCATGCCTGGCTTTTTCTTTTGTTGGCTTTTGTCTTTAGAATGTTCTAGTGACATTCTAAATTCTTCCAAGAGGGAGCCATTGTAATTTTGCTAATGGTGACACACACTCACACCGGCATCTGCCCCAGGATTGCGTTCTTCTTAGACGCCTGGCTTGAAAAGGCTTTCAGGTTTTTATGTTTCCTTCTTGAAGTCTCCCTCCTTTGCACACATTTAAACACGACTGAAATGGCAGTTATAATCTGCTCGGCTCCCACCGCCCTCCTGAACCTCTGTCTCATGGCAGGACCGATGCCTCCTGGGATCTAGGTCTGCGGCAAGCATGAGGGACAGAGCACCCAGCAGGATAATGCAGGCAGGGTGCAGCCTGTACACTGCCCGTCTGCTCTCCTCTGTTCCTCAGCTGTGGGGGCTCCAGCTCCATCGGGCTCCCTAGCTTTGTGCGCAAAAGCCACACACACCCCTCCACTGCCAGCACAGGAAGTGGAGCCTGAAGCTGCATCAGGTTTGTGGGCTGTTGGCAGCGGGCAAACCTAACCTGACTGTCTGACTGTTCTTCCTTTCCCAGCAGCAGATTTTTGTTTTCGTCCTTTTAAGGACTGAAGAGCTAGCTCAGTTCCTGTGTATGCGCAAGGACCTGAGTTTGGATCCCCAGCTCCAAAGTGCACGTCAAAGTGCTAAGAAAAAGTAACTTCTGAGCGCTCAGCCCTAAATGGGACATCCATTTCAAAACCTCCTCCATGGCTCAGGCAACATCGTGGAAGCCAGGCAGAAGATGGGGAAGAGAGCTGTGGAACACTGGATTCTGGACATGACGTGACCACGGTACCCATGAATTCACAGCTGCTGTGGTTGCCTGCACACAGTCAAGCCAAGTGGACATTCCAGCATGGATTGGGGAGGAGCTCACAGGCTCCACCCTCATCCATGATTGGCAGTTGATGGGAGGGAGAGTCAGTTTTCTTTAAAGGCATAGCACTGCTCCAACCCCACACTCATGGATAGGAGCTACACTGTTATAACAAATTAAGGAGACATGAGGAGCTGGGCAGTGGTGGGGCATGCATTTAATCCCAGCACTCGGGAGGCAGAGGCACACGGATCTCTGTGAGTTGACGAATCTCTGTGAGTTCAAAGCCCACCTGGGCTACAAAGTGAGTTCTAGGAAAGGTGCCAAGCTACTCAGAGAAACCCTGTCTTGAAAAACAACAACAACAACAACAAAAAAAGACATGAAGTTGGGAAGAGGGTATGATGGAGAGACTTGAGAAAGGAAGTAGAGGGTAGATATGATCTAAATTTATTGATGCATGCATGAAATTCCCAAAGAATAAATAATGTTATATGTATATACATATATTACTTAAAGCAAGGTGCAACTCATTCACCTCTAACCCCAGCACTGAGGGACACAGAGACAGGTGGATGCCTGGGACTCACTGGCCAGCTAGCCTAGTTGCATCTCATAGGCTCAGTGAAAAACCCTATCTCAAGAACTAAGGTGCAGAAAAATTGATAGAGGAAGACATTTAACCACCAACCTCTGGCCTCCACACATGTGCACACACATGCCTGCACACCTGCACACACATCAGCACATATATACGTGGAGGAAAGATGATAGGCACATGACCTATCTACCGGCACATGACCTGCCATCACCTGAGTCCTGAGTTAGTTAACCAGACGCGCTGTAAGAAAGCATCCCGGGCCAGGCAGCATAAGAATAATATGGCATGCTCTGGGGGCCTGATCAAGATCAAAGGGTCTCAGCTGATTTCCTACTGAGGACTGGAAGAAGGGAGAGACGGTTCTTCCCATCTCCAGGTCATTTGCCACAAATCTTTGATGACCCTTGCCTTGTGCAACTTAGGGGAGAGAGACTTGATTTTAGCTCATGGTTCCAGGGTCCTGCCTGTCACAGCCAGGAAGCCAATGAAAGAATATAAAGCAGCGAGTCATATCACACCCACAGTCAAGAGGAGAGAGAAGCACATGCAGGCGTACTCAGCAGCCAGCTGGCTTTCTCTACTCTTACACATCCAGGCTCCAAAACCAGGGAACGATGCTGGCCACTTCCAGGCTGAGTCTTTGCACAGGATAAGGCAATCAAGACAACCGCCCTGTGTCCCCCTACACACTCACCAACACGGACACAAGCCAACCTGATCTAGATAACCCCTCTAGGCCATTCTAGATTGTAACAGATGGACAATTGCAACAGATGCTGCATAGGGAGAGATGGATGCTGGTACTCAGCTGACAGCCCTTTGTCCTCAGTCCAGGACCACCTCAGCCCATGGGACGTTCCTGCTCACAGTAACGACGAGTCAGTTCACCCAATCTAGAAACTCCCTCACAGAGAAGGCCAGAGCTCCCCACTTCCCATGGTGATTCTAACTCCCATAAGTTGACAGTTAAGATGAACCGCCACAGAGCCTGCCCAAGGACCTTGTCTTAACCCGGTCATTTCCCAATAAGGCTGCATTCACTCACAGGTTAGGATTTCAGCATTATTGGGCACATGATTACATCTAAAACAGCACCCGCTCTTCCCGTGGGAAAGAAGAGGGGAGGGATACATGATTAGCAAGCAGTTATTAAGCTCCTCTGAGGCTCCAGCGAAGGCCTCAGGCAACCTAGAGGGGACTCCGGAAATACCGGGCCCCGGGCTGTCTTCAGGCTGGAGACAGCATCTATGCCCTTGTGCCCTGTTTGGGCAAGTGCCACATACTGCTTTTCTGAGAATGGACGTGACTCAAACCGGCACCCTCTCCAGCAGAGGGCTTCTCACCTGCTCTCTCTGCTTCCTGGTCCACTAAGACTTCATGCTTTCAGCACCACAGGCCCAGCAGCTCCTACCAAGCCACCCCTCACAGAGGACTGAAACGCCCTCTGGAAGCCCAAATGAACCTTTCCTGGGTCTGTGGAGACGGTTCAGTTAGTAAAGTACCTGCTTCACAAACGTGGGGACCTGAGTTCCCAGTCCAGCACCTACATAAAGCTCTGTGTGGTGACATGCAGCTGTAATCCCAGCTGGGGGGGTAGGGGGGAACAAGAGGCTCCCTGGGGATCACCGCCTAAGCCTGAACTAAGAAGCCCCAGGTTCAGAGAGGAACACTGTCTCAGAGAATAAGACAGAGACCGATTAAGAAAGATTCCTGATGTCAACCTCTGGCCTACACACACACACACACACACACACACACACACACACACACACACACACCACTCTCAACACGGCAACAAAGACACACATAAACACATAAATAAATAAAACCTTTCTTGCGTTGTTTTCTGTCAGGTACTGTGGCCACAGCGGTGTGAAAGTAACTAAAACGGTGCATAAATATTTATCAGATTCATCAATTAACCCACTCATCAATTAGCAAAACCCTGCAATGGGGGGGTTTCATGGGAAATCCGTGGCACACTCCCATTGGCTGTTAAAGACTACACACAAAGGAATGAAAGAACGCCACGTGTTTCCGTGTGTTGAAGGCTCTGAGAGATTGACTGCCGGATGCTAACAAACAGCTGAGGGTCTGGAGAGACACGGGGAAGCCATTTTTCCCAGTGAGGCCACAACTCTTGGGTTGGGAGGATTTAGTAAATGAGCCCCTGGTGGGATGAGAACAAATGTGTTTTCCCATGCTGGGCCGGACCCTGCCACCTCTGCAAGGGAGAAGTGATATCTCCTGAAGCAGGTGGGGTGTCACTACTGTCTGCCTGGGCAGCATCCCAGGTTTATATTCCTGACGTGTGTTCTGAGCTAACATAGAGAGCCAGTGTGAGGGAGGGCAGGAGCTGGGGTGACAAGCTGGCCTTCAAACGTTCCTGTATTAGTTACAGTATGTGTGTGTACAAGCGTCGGTCCGTCCGTCCGTCTGTGTGTGTGTGTGTGTGTGTGTGTGTGTGTGTGTGTAAGTGCATGTGGAGGTCAGAAGACGGCCTTGGGTGTCCAGCCTCACCTTCCACCTTGTTCTAGGCAGGGTCCCGTGGTTGTTCACTATTGTGCAGAGCAGGCTGACTAGCCTATGTGATTCCAAGGATTCTCCTGTCCCCCCATCCCATCATCCACTGGGCGTACAGACACCTACTACTGGGTCCGGCTATAGGTGAGCTCTGAGGGTTTAAACGCAGGTCTTCATACTTTTGAGACAAGCGCTTTACCCCTAAGACATCTCCCCATCTCCTGTATTAGTGACTTGAACCATCACCACGACAAGTACCCGAGGAACACTGAGCATCTTCAAGAGAGGAATCACTCCTTTTGGGTGAGCGTTTCTCTGAGTTCAGTCCATAGTTGCTTGGCCCTTTATGTGAGGATGGAACAGGATGGTGGTAGAAATGTGTGACAGAGGAACTTCTTCAGGGCGAACAGGAAGCACAAAGCCAGGACAGGAAACAGGGCCTGGGTGTAATCTTCAATGGCCTATCTCTCTGTCTTACCTCCTCCACCTAGGCCCCCCCTCTTAAATCTTCCACGGCTTCTCAGAACAGCATTCCCATCTTGGAACCAAGTGTTCAAGTCAGAACAGTTGACGTGACAGGTGAGGGGGATCCCTCCTTGCCTTTCACCTCATTTGAGGCGGAGTCTCTGGTTTGCTGCTGTGCATGCCAGGCCAGGAATCCTCCTGCCTCCACTTCTCATCTCACCATAGCAGTGTTCACCTTTATGTGGGTTCTGATCTTAGGTCCTCACGCTTTTGTGGCCAGAGCTTTAGCCATTGAGTCTTCTCCCACCCCCACCCCTCTTTAGCTCACCCGGGCAGTTCTCAAGCACAAACTTCACAGCTGACAATGTCTCTTTACGATGTCTAGAGGTTGAACATGCCTGCAACCCCGGTACAGGTGCTCAGCCAGCCCACAGCACAGAACTTACATCAAGTTCCTTTCCATCTCTTCCTGTTGCAAGTCCCCACAGGGGTGATCTCTCATGGGAATGAGAGGACCCAGGAAGGGAGTCCCTCCAGCCCCTGAGAAGATGGGCCTTAGTATTTCCCATCAGCCTTCAGCGACTTCTAGGCTTGCTTCATTTGTCATTTGTTGCTGTCCCATGACAAAGACTCACTCAGCCACCAGAGAAAAACGCATCTCTGCCCGTGTCTGCAAGACCCATTGAACTGACTGAACATTTCACCCCTGGGTGTGACTGGGGACAAGAGACAGGCATCCGGACATACAGAGACCTTCAATGTTTTCACTGCCAAAAGCCGCCTGCTGCGGAGGTGGACCTCCCTTCAGCTCCTGTGGCCTTCTGTTCCCAGCCCAGTTGCTGGAAAGTAAATGTTACACTGTGAATTCTCTCCTAGCACATCAGTGGTCCATGACCAGGGCTTCATCCCCGGCAGAGAGGCTCATCCATCACTGCCAGTAAGTGGGATGCAGGCTTTCAGAGTTCTTGGCAAAAGGCACTTCCTCAATGCCTGCACCTGTTCTAGGACCTGCTGCCAGGGTGCGGGGAGGACTTGGGAGGACTCAGGGCAGAGGAGCTGGGTCTGAACTGCCCTTCTTCAAGGTGAGTGAGAAGAGTGCCACGTGCAGTGGGCAGTCCAAGAGGTGTCACCCCAGTGCCAGGAGGAATGCTCTCACGGGATTGGCAGCCAAGGTAGGAAAAATCCACCTAGCTATTGTCAAGACCTTCCTCGGGAAATGACACAAGCTAATAAGAAGGAGTCGGGGAGGGGCTTCTAACATGCAAAAAGTGCAAAGTAACAGTCTTTAAGTCTGATGAATGGAAAAGAGAGCCCACCCTGGGGCTCTGCGACAGGGGCAGAGCTGTCGCTGAAGACCACATTTGACAAGGAGAGTCCGGGCCCTTAGAACAATGCTACCTCTGCTTCTGCTTGCAAAAGCATCAAATAAAACAACAACAAATGAGCATGCTGGTGCAGGCTTGTGATCCCCGTGCTGGGGAGGAAGAGGCAAGGGGCTCCCAGAGACTAAGCAGTTAGCCAGCCTGGCCACCTTAGTGAGTTCGGGGCTCAGTGAGAGACCCTGTTCCAAATCAACAAGGTAGAAGCTGGAGAGATGGCTCAGTTGGTGGAGCATTTGACAGACAAGCATGGAGAGACCAGAGTCTGAATCCCCAGCACCCATGAAAAAAGACAGGCAAGGTGACGTATGACTGTGATTCCAGCAGAGGACACAGAGACAGTCGGACCTCTGGAGTGCACTGGCAGGCCAGCCTAGCAAAATTGGCGCGTGCCAGATTTAGTGAAAGACCTTGTCTCAAAAAATACAGTGGAGAACAATCAGGGAATACACTCAACGTTGCCCTCTGGTCTCCACATGCACACAAACACATAGACCACACAGCCAAATAAATAAAAGACCTTAAACCTACCAAGTTATATGGCTCCTGAAGACACACATACACACACACACACACACACACACACACACACACACACACACACATCGTAACCAAGGCTTACTCTCATTTATAATGGCATTTTCCCCTGCTTGGGACATTTTACAGGTATGACATTGAGCTCCTTAGGAGAAAGTCCTGCTGTGTGTCACACTTAAATGAATTAATGATACCAACATCCTGGCCCAACTCCCCATCTCAAGATAGCCGGTCCCTGCTTTTCAAATATATGATTGCTGCCTCTGCTGTGGTGTGTGAGGACAAAATAGTAAATATTATCTCCATCTTCTCTGGCCATCAGGGGCGGACGGACAGAAAAGGAGGTCGTAACTCTCTTTGCCGACGTGAACAGTCACCTTGTGGCAGATTACCCCAGGCTGACCTTGGTGCTCAGTGCTTTCTGCTTGGTTTTCCAACTGTTTCAAAAGAAACTGGCTGGGAAGAGTTAGACATGTTCAAGTAGCTGCCAGCGTTCCTCTCAGCTGAGAAAGTAGATGAGTGGGGAGGGAGGGGAGAAGATGAAGGGAGGAGAGGAGGGAGGGGGAAGGGAAGCCCTGGGTTTTACACCCAGCACCGGCATAAACTGGATCAGTCCTGCATACCTGTAATCTCAACACTGGGGATGTAGAGGCAGGAGGATCAGAAATGTAAGGTCATTCTTGGTTACATAGGGATTTGGAGACGAGCCTGGGCTACATAGGACTGTGTCCCTCTCGAATGGATGGATGGATGGATGGATGGATGATGGATGGATGGATGATGGATGGATGGACGGATGGATGGATGGACGGACGGACGGACGGATGGATGGATGGATGGATGGACGAGTGAGCCATCCAACGCCCCCTGTTGAATGGGCTCTCCCCCGAAGCTGACTGGCCCTCCTAGCCCTAACTGACATACACCTGCTAACAAATCTCCAGAAATCTTGGCACTCGTCTTGAGCCTGACTTGACCATGACCCCCCCCCCCCAGCAATGCCCCTCATTCTGGGATACCTATTCTGGTGGACTCTGTCTACTGTCACCAAAGACTTTCTTAGCTTTCTTGTTCACGATGCCCTTTAAGTCACATGTCCTTCAGGTATTGTCCCCACATGTCACATATCTCCACACAGAACTGGCCCCAGCCTCCTCTCTTTCCAGTCAGTTCCCTCCGGTAGGGGTATGTCCATTCCTGGCTCTAAGGATTCTTAGTGTGTCTCCTTAGCTTCCTGATGACACCCAGACCCCTCCGGGGATCACTCTGCTCCCGTCCCCAGTGCGTTCCCTGCTCCCCTGGCTGGTCCAGATGCCCATCTCCGCAGTGATCCCTGTGAGTCTTCCAACTTCAATCATTTGATAAATTACAGACTTCGGCTTGTATTTGCACAGGAAGTCTGTAATTAGCCGTGGAGCATTTTGTTAAACTTCTCTGTGAAAGATGCTGGAGAAAAAAGACTAAATCCTCGATTTGTATTGTACTCCTGGGAGAGCAGCACTCAGCTCTCCACCTCCCTGTCGCCCCCACCGCACTACCATCCACCAAATTTCCTTCTCCTCTTGCTGCCTGGTTCTTTTTTGCCACTGAATTCATTTCCAGGGTCCAGAGCAGTTTCCAACATCCCCATCTTTGTCGGGGGGGGGGGCCCTTATTTACCAAAGTTAATTTTGCTCATATTGCAACATGCTTGAAAATGACTGTGAATCTTGTTGAACTTCATTTGCTGTGTTCTACCAGCAAGTAGCAACCAGAACTGAATTAGCATTGTTCCAGGAACCTGCTTACACATTTCAGAGCCACTGAGAGACACCAAGCAGGACAAAGCTGGGCTCAAGGAAGGCTCTATCCCGAAGCACTGTTAGCTCGGGGTGCCCAGGAAGGGAGTTCCTCAGGTCCAGGACCTTAGGGATACTGTGTGTTTCAGCATCCGAAGACTGTCATGGATCTACCATCTGTTCTGTCTCTCTAATTCCCTGGCAGGCAAGCTGAGAGCTGGATTCACAGGGTGGCTCGGTGCCCATTAAGAATGCGAACCTTTTATTTTCTTTGTAAAGAAATCTCTGGCTCTTTTCAAGGCTGCCCAAAAGAAATAGGGCTGTCAAGGAAGAACTCTGTACTTAACTCAATGAGGTTATTCTCCATTTATTTCCCAGAAGGCAATCAGGCTCTGCACTCTAGGGAAGGGAGCAGGGGAGTACATCAGCAGAGAGTTCTGGAGGTCTCCCCAGTGCTGGGAGGATAGCCCTTGCAAGGTCCTTGCCCTCTCAACGTTTCTATTTAACGAGCAACAGAGCTCACAGGAGACTGCACAGGGAGAGAGGCTGCCTTGAGAACAAGCATAGAAGTCAGCCCAAACAGGAGCAGGGATCACACCCTTTAGGATGGGGGCCTACCAAGGGCTTCTTTCCTGTCTTATTCTGTTTCTCTTCATGGTGCTGAGGATGTTACTCAGTGACCTGAACATGGTAGGCAAGTGTTCTGCTACTGAGTCACACTGGGGAATTCTAGGCAGGTGATCTACCACTGAGCCACACCCCAGCCCCTCACTGGATGATTCTAGGCAGGTGCTCTACCACTGGCCACCCCCCTCACTGGGGAATTCTAGGCAGGGGCTCTACCAATGAGGCACACCCCAAGCCCCTCACTGGGGGATTCTAGGCAGGGGCTCTACCACTGAGACACATCCCAGCCCCTCATTGGGGAATTCTAGGCAGGGGCTCTACCACTGAGACACACCCCAGCCCCTCACTGGGGAATTCTAGGCAGGGGCTCCACCACTGAGCCACACCCCCAACCCCTCACTGGGGAATTCTAGGCAGGTGCTCTACCACTGAGACATGACCTCAGGCCAGGTTTGAAGACTTTCTGGGAAGTTGTTGTTAGACTTGGGAGATCACAACATGTCCCCTAAGTCAGGTATGGCCACCTATCCTCAATAAATCAATAAAAAGAGAAGAGCCAAATTGATAGTGAGCAGCAGGAAAGGCGATGTATTGATGTAGTCAATGGACACGTTGGGAAGAGGGAGAGTGCGATCTGGTAGAAGTCCCCAGTCTGTCCTCAAGGCCCAGAAATAAGATCAAAGTTTAAAGAGAGGCCTACAATGTGCATATCTAAGCAGGCCCAGTTGAGGTGTGGTCCCTCCCACCGCTGACCAATCCTTGTCTGGAATTTAGTCTCACCCTGTGAGGTGGTCCGTGAAGATGTTAGGGTCATGTAAAACCTCCTTGAAAATAGGATCCCCTCTGCACGGGGCCTTTTCCTTCTCCCAGTGTGAGATTTCTAAGAATATTCCCATTCTTTGGGGTCCATTGTGTCCATAGTCTGATGGTCAGGTTGATTGTTTTTAGAATATCTCCATTTCTGCCATGCTGGTTACAAAGTGGCGATTCTACACCTGTCTGAAGTCAACTCCAGCATTGAGTAGACTTTCTCTTGGACCTCACCAAGAGGTTGATCACCACTTTTATTTAACACATATAGATTTCCTGGGATACCCTAGGAGTCATTAGAAACTTTGTAGATCAATCCCTTGTGTTCCTTTTGTGCTTAATTTCAGGGAAATTTACCTTCAGTTAGTGGCTGCACAGTGGGAGCTCCTGGCTGGCTCAGAGCATTTCTGCTCACAACTTCCAAACTCTGCTTTTGTGAGCAAGGAGTGACTCTATGTCAGTGATCCCTTAACCAGGCCAGAAAGTTCTGGAATAGGGAGATCCTGGGATGGATTTCCCTGTATAGCAAGGGATCATTTTGTTATTGTTGCTTTGTGTGTGCACACATGCACATGTGTGTCTAAGCTTCTGTGTGTGTGTGTGTGTGTGTGTGTGTGTGTGTGTGTGTGTGTTGGGCACATGCACATGCATGCACGCACGCGCACACGCTCTCTCGAGCTAGCTCACAGGGGTGCATGTGGAGACTAGAGGTTAATCTTGGGTGCCATTCCTCAGGCACCATCAGTCTTTTTCTTTTGAGGCAGGGTCTCTCACTGGCCTGGAATTTGCCATTGGCGAGGTGGCTGGAGAAACCGTGTCCTCCTGTTCCCTTCTTTCCAGTGCTGAGATATCAGCATATACCACATGTCTGGCTTTTTACGTGGATTCTGGGGCTCAAACTCAGGTCCTCACACTTGTGCAGCAAGTACTTTACCCACTGAACCATCCCCCAACCCCCAAATGCCATTAGTGGATAATTGGAGTCCAAATGATTTAGTATTTTTTAAGGTCAAACTTTATGTTCAAAATGAAAAGTCTAGTGATCCTCTGGATAAAGAGCAAAATGCTCCCATTTCTTCAACCCTCCTTGAATCCGTGTCCTTTGCCTTGTGACCCTGTAGCATTCCACCAGCAGGTGCCACCAGTTTGACTGACTCCAGTCTAGCCACGTGACTCACAATGGCCAATAGAGTGCAGCAGGAATGCAGGCCAGCCAGTCAGAAGGCTAGGCTTCATGAGTGTGCACAGGTGCTGTCTGTCTTGGAATGCTGCTGTCTCCATAGCAACAAGCCCAGCTCTGGCTGGAGCATATAACACCCTGGGACTACAGCCACCAGCAGCTCACCCACAAGAGAGGTGAACTCAACCAAGATGTTGAGGTTCTGAGGTCTGGGGGTGCCCAAACTCATAAATGGGGGACATCTTTCAATCCACACAGTATCTTGTTTCCTGGCATTATATATATTAACGGACACTTCTGGTAAGTTCCAGGGGCTGTGCTTGCTCTGGTGTGAGCAAGATCTAACCATGATCCCTAGCTTTCCCAGGGGCTTAGAGTCTGTCTGTGGAATTTTCCAAACCAGTGATTCTGGCTTCATTACTTTTGTGCTGCTGTGGCCAAATAACTGATGAAAACAGATAAAGAAAAAAGAGGTTTGTCTAGGCTCATGGTTTCAGGAGTCTGGGTCTGTTATTGCAGGAAAGGCAGTGGCAATGGGGGTCTGGGGCTCCTCACATCTTGTAAGACAAGAGGCAAGGCTGAAACCAGAGGTCGGCATAAGCTACTGTCTAAGTCAGGGTTTCTATTGTTGTGATGAAACACCATGACCAAAAAACGCAATTTGGGGAGGAAAGGGTTTTTGGCTTACACTTCCATATTGCTATTCATTATCAAAGGAAGTCAGGTTAGGAACTCAAACAGGGCAGGAACCTGGAGGCAGGAGCTGATGTAGAGGCCATAGAAGGGTGCTGCTTACTGACTTGCTCCTCATGGCTTGCTCACCTACTTTCTTATAGAATCCAGGACCAGCAGCCCAGGATGGCACTGCCCACCATGGGCTGGGCCTCCCCCATTGGTCACTGATAATAAAATGCCTTACAGCTTGATCTAATGGAGGAATTTTCCCAGTTGAAGTTCCCTCCTTTCAGATAACTCTAGCTTGTATCAAATTGACATAAGATGAGCCATCACAGCTACAAAGGCCCACCCCTAGTGTCCTACCAACTAGCACTTATGTCCACAAGGTTCAACAATCTCCCCAAACAGCCACCTGTGGGGGACCCAGTGTTAAAACACATGAGCTTGTCAGGGACTATGCTGGGTAATCGTGTCAACTTGATGAGACTTAGAATCACCATAGAGATGAACCTCTGAGACATCTGTGAGGGAGTTTCTAGATTAGGTAGACTGAGGTAAAAGACCCATCCTGCATGTGGACGGCATCATTCTGTGGTCTGAGGTCCTAGACTGCATAAAAAGGAGAAAGTGAGCTGAGCACCAGCATCTGTCTCTAACCGCTTCCTGTCTGAGGATGCCATGTGACAGCTGCCTCACGTTCCTGCTTCTATGGGTTCACCACCAGGACAGACTGTACCCTTGAACAGTGAGCTAAAGTAAATCACTCCTTTTTTCCTTAAATTGCTTCTGTCAGGTCTCTCTCTTGTCACAACAGCAAGAACAGCATCTAATATAGAGACATTTCGCATTTAAACTGTAACCAGCCCCAAATTCAGGGCCAGTTACCCATGTGTCATAAGACACATACATATCACTGTCTACAGCAGTGGTTCTCAACTTTCCTGATGCTGCGATCCTTTAATACAGTTCCTCATGTTGTGGTGACCCCAACCATAGAATTATTTTGTTGCAACTTCACAACTGTGTTTTTGCTACTGTTATGAATCATAATGTAAATATCTGATATGTGACCCCCTACAAGGGGTCACAACCCACAGGTTGAGAACCATTGGTTTACAACCACACACTCCTTGGCCTCCATGCTCATTATCTGCCTTGATTCAACAGGCCCAGAAGAAGCACAGAGAACAACATAGCATTCTCTTTGCACCTTAACTCTCAGTCACATAAACATTTGAGTTTTGCTGCCCTAGGCAACAGCTTGTTCCTTTTTAATTAACTTGCCTTTATTGATTTTCTACATTCATCACCAAACACCAACACACCTTCATGTGTGTCTATGAAGTCAGCACTTAGCCAGCATGGTGTTCTGGGCCATACCTAGTACTCGAGACCACCGATGATGCTCCCTGCTGTGCATGCCCATTCATTGTGGGGAGGCTCAGAATGTCTCAGTGGAGGATTAATATGTGTTTATTTCTGATTTCTAGGGTTGAGCATTAAACCAAGGGTCTTGTGCATGCTGAAGTGCACACCGAGCCACGCCCCTATCCCCTCACTGGGGGATTCTAGGCAGGTGCTCTACCACTGATCCACACCCCAGCCTCTCACTGGGGGATTCTAGGCAGGTGCTCTACCACTGAGCCACACCCCAGCCCTCACTGGGGGATTCTAGGCAGGTGCTCTACCACTGAGTCACACCCCAGCCCCTCACTGGGGGACTCTAGGCAGGTGCTCTACCACTGAGCCACACCCCAGCCCTTCACTTGAGGATTCTAGGCAGGTGCTTTACTGATGAACCGTGCCTCTAGCCCCTCTCACTGGGGATTCTAACCAGGCCTGAGAGCAGTACTTTCACTCACTGAGTCGTCTCTCAGGTCCTATACCTTCTATTTTGGTAAAGGGTCTCTCACAACCTGGGTCTTGCCAATTTGACTCGAGTGACTAGCCAGGGATCCTCCTGATTTTGCCTCTCCAGCACTGGGATTCCAAGTGCATGCTTCTCTGTATGGCTTTTTATGTGGATTTTTGGGAATTGAACTTGGGTTCTCATACTTGTGCAGCCAGCACTTTACTTGATGAGCCATCTCCCAGGCTCCATAAATCAACAGACTTTATGGGAAGTATACCTTCCTCTCCATGCCCCAAACACTATGCTTTATGTCTTACAGGACAAAACCACTGACTTTGCTAAAGCAGAGAGAGCCCTGCAACAGATGCTCTTAGCTGTCAGAACTCTGGACATAACATCAGATCTTCCTAGCACTTCCAGCCCACCTATCAGACCTGCATATGGGAGGTATTGACATGTACTCTAGTGCATGCACCAATTTCTTAAAATACACCTGTGTGTATGTGTGGGTCGCATGCACACATATTTATATGCAACGTGCATATACATATGCATCTACACACATATGTGTGCATGACCAAACATACATACATCTTGTTGATTCTGTGTCTGTGGAGAACACAGACAGACATCTCAAGTTCCTGGCCGTAAACTCCCAATAGACTCAGATTGAGCCATGGAGATTCCAAACATACCATACATGGATGAGAATTTAGAGACTGTATCAGTTAGTTTTCACTGCTGCAACAAAATACCCAACAAAAGCAACTTAGTGAAGGACAGGCTCACTTTAACTTGTGATTTGAGGGTACAGCCCATCATGGCAGGGGAGCAGGCATGGCAGCAGAAGCTTAGACAGCTACTCACACTACATCTGTTCTCAGGAAGCAGAGAGCTGGATGCTGGTCCTCAGCTTGGTTTTTCTCCTTTTTCTTTAGTTCAAGACCTCAGCCCACAGAATGGTACTGCCCACATTCTGGGTGGGTCCTCAATGAAGTCAGTCTAAAAGCTCCCTCACAGACATGCCCAGAGGTGTGTCCCCTAGGTGATTCTAGATCCTGTCAAGTTGACAGTCAATGCAAACCATTATAGAGATCCTCCCCATGTACCAGGCTGCAGATCCAGATGCAGACTGGGGCAAGGCATGCAACACAGCCATGTGTGGTGGGCCCAGTATGAGGAATGGGTAAGGATGGCTGCAAGCCAAGGGTGCAGTCAGAGCTGTCTTCAGAAGCCACAGCTATTTAAGGCACTCCCAGGAACAGCAGCCAACTCCTCCTCATAGCTAGTTCAGGGGTCTGGGAGTTGCCAGATGGGTCTCTACAACACATGTATCAGTGAAGACAATATTTGGGAGTTCCACTGGATTGGCATGTCCCAGGCTGGTCATAATGTGGCTTGGGTCTTATCCACACGATCCCTCAAACATCCTGGGGCTTGGTCACCATATGGCATCTGGGGTCTGAAAAAGGCTCCTCTATGATGCCAGGGTCTGCCTTTGGGAGTTACACAAAGTTACTTTTGCTGGTCAAAGCCAACCTCAGGTGCATCAGGATTCAGGAAGGAAGAGTAACCAAAAGCAGAAATACCAGGTGGCATGGCTCACAGGGTGAGTGGCGCTCTGTTAAATCTGTCATGACAAAAGAAAGTTCCACTTTAAAGACACTGTAAATACACAATTAAACACCCCTGGTGAATTTGGTTTACAAACCAGAAATCTGGAGTAGAACTGTCTATGTGAAGCCTCCTGTGTCCTTAGGATTCTCTTACTGACTCTCCTGATTTCAAAGCTAGCCCATCCACCCTGAAGTGTATCTCGGTGCTCTTTCTTTTTCATGGCTTAGTAATATTTCCATTGTTTGGCTGTTCTAGAATATACCCATCCACACTTCCATTTGGTGGACATGCTGGTTGTTTTGAACATTGTGAATAGACTGATATGGATATTCAGGTACCATTGGTGCGAATACAGAGATTCTTTTTTTAAGCCTTGCTCTCAGAAGCAGATCTTCAATGAAAATGTAGTTTCTTTGGTTCCCAAGCTAACACATATTCCTGGATCATGTTAGAACTAGATGGAGCCAAGAGATGTGTGAGAAGGTGGGCAGTCTGCCAGGTCCTGGCTGCATCTGAGGTGATTTTAACAATGAATCAGAACAAGAAAATTGCTCTGGTTGAATCCTTCCCAGATGTTCAGAAAACACAAATAAAGCCACTTTGTGGGGTGGTTTCCAGAGGTAGAAATGAGTTTGATCTCATTCTTTCCTTTTAAAGGCAAATGCATGTACATATACTCATGCGCACACATACTCATGTGCATATACACACTCATGTGCACACAACTTATGTATACACACACTATTTCATGTCTATACATACTCATTGTACATACTCATGTGCATATACACACTCATGTGTTGTAGAATATTAGTTGAAGATTTGTTACAGTTGTTTTTGCTGCAGAACATTTGTTTAATGATGCAAAGATGTGTTTCATTCTTTTTTTTTTTTTTTTTTTTTTTTTTTTTTTTTTTTTTTTCAGACAGTTTTTGTTAGCTTTCTTTCTGATATTGGTAGCCAGCTGCTCGAATCACAGAGATCGCTGGCTTGCTCCGAGTGCTGGATTAAAGGCGTGCCATAACGCGCTAAACATTTTTTTTTTTTTTTTTTTTTTTTTTTTCAGACAGTTTCTCTGTATATTGCATTTTGAGCTCATGTATAGGCTGGCTGAACTACAGAGATGCCTGCTTGTCCAAGTGCTGGATAAAGGCTGTGACAACCTGCTGTGTTATTCTTATATGCATGTTAACTCTATAAAACTGTGGACTTGCTGCAAAGACGAGGTTAAAAAGAGCTAAAAATAGCGCAGAGAAAGAATTCTTGGAGAAGAAGAGATTGAGAATCGAGAAAAGGAGAAGGAGAGAAGATGTCAGGGGCCAGCCATACAGCCACACAACCAGACATGGAATTTGAAGGAAAGAGAAAATATACAAAAATAGAAAAAGGTAAAAGCCTAGAGGCAAAAAATAGACGGGATAATTTAAGTTAAGAAAAGCTGTCTAGAAACAAGCCAAGCTAAGGCTGGGCATTTGTAAGAAAGGATAAGTCTCAATGTAATTATTTGGGAGCTGGGTGGTGGTCCCCTCAAAGAGTAAAGAGTGAAAAAAAAACAACACTCATGTACTCACAACTCACGTGCACACAATTCATGTGCACACACATGCACACACACACACACACTAATTCATGTATACATACTCATATACATATACTCACTCATGCACAGACATGTGTGTACACTCACACACTCATGTGCACACACTTTCACTCATGCCTACACACACACATACACACACTCATGAGGACATACACATTTATGTGCACACACAGTCATTTATACATGCATGCATGTGTGTACACACACATACACACATACACACACACACACACACACACACACACACAATCATTGCTGAGCCCAGAAACAGTACCATCATTTTCAATACTAAGAAGGGTTCCCCAAGCCCTCCCAGGATGGTGCTTTTTGTTTTTGTTTATTTGATGTTTTCTGTGTGTGTTTGCAGGCGCATGCATGCCATAACATGAGTGTGAAGGTCAGAGGACAACCGTGGGTGTCAGTCCTTGCCTTCCATCTTGTTTGAAACAAGGACCTTCTTTTGTTCTTTGCTGCTGTGTCTGCTAGGCTAGCTTGCTGTGGATATCACTCTATATAAATAAAACACTGATGGCCAGTGACCAGACAGGAAGTATAGGCGGGACAAGGAGAGAGGAGAATTGGGGAAACAGGAAAAAGGGGAGAGAGACATTGCAGCCACCGCCAGGACAAGCAACATGTAAAGACGCCGGTAAGCCACCAGTCACGTGGCAAGGTATAGATTTATAGAAATGGGTTAATTTAAGATAAAAGAACAGTTAGCAAGAAGCCTGCCACGGCCATACAGTTTATAAGTAATATAAGCGTCTGAGTGATTATTTTATACGTGGATTGTGGGACTGCGGGGCTTGGTGGAACCTGGAGAGAAGCCCTCCAGCAACACTAGCTAGCCTAGGAGCTTCTGGATCCTCCTTTCTCTGCCTCCCACCTCACCACGGAAACACTGGGATTACAGATGTATGCTACCCACCAGGCTTTACATGGCTTCTGGGGGATTTGAACTCAGATCTCCACAATTATGCAGCAAATGCTTTACCCACTGAGCTATCTGCCTAGCTTTGTTTCATCGTTCCAAGTCCAAGAGAGCTCCTACCAGAAATGGCAGCATCTGAAGAAACATAAAGATGTGGTCAGAACAAAGAATACCCCAACATTCTTAGCCTTGCCTTCCTGCTTTCCTGGGTCTGCAGAACTGTCACTGTTGCTGTATTTTGATAGAAACATTGCCATCCCCCAAGGGCTTTGGAGGTCTGGAGCTTTGAGTTACAACTCGGGATCTCAATAGATGTTGGCTGTTATGCAAAATTAATTATCTTGGTCATTTGAATGTTTTCCCCCAAACATAATATAATCTCATTACAGACTACTCCATACCAGAGTGAATCAGGAGCCAAATTCCATTTAGGAAATTGAAGGTAATTTAGAGTTATATGATTTGAAGGGGGAAAAAAAAGGAAGAAACTCCTTTCTTTCTTTCTTTGCTAAATGCTAATTTGGTCTGACTCCATAATGTAAAAGTGACTTTCATTTGCTTGGGAATTGCTGTAAGTGTGGGGGGCAGTGAAGGCTCAGTTTTAAATGTTTGAGTAAGTTCTCTAGGCATCTTTGTGAAGGAATCCTGAGGTACAGCAGCAAAGGACAAAATTCCAATGGACTTCCATAAGACAGAATTTATCCACTGGTGGTCCATGAGAAATGTAGCCCATGGAACCATAGACAGTGACAGTGAGGATCCCAGAGAACAGACTTGGAGCAGAGAGGGAGAGGTCAGTCTGCTGGGCAGTTTGAACATGCACAGTGTATGTAAGTCAGCTCAGCTGCAAAAAAAAAAAGGGGGGTATGTATTTGTTGCAAAATATTATTTTAAGTTATGTTACATTTGTTTATACTGTGGAACACTTGTTTAATGATGCAAAGATGTGCTGCATTCTTTTATGTTGCATTTGTTTAACTCTGTGAAGCTAGGTTACCTTGCCTGTCTAAAACACCTGATGGTCTAATAAAGAGCTGAATGGCCAATAGCAAGGCAGGAGAAAGGATGTGGGGGCTGGCAGGCAGAGAGAATAAACAGAAGTAGAAATCTGGGAGGAGAAGAAGAAAGAGCAAGAGAACAAGGAGAGGAGGATGCTAGGGGCCAGCCACCCAGCCACCAGCCACACAGTCAGCCGTGGAGTAAGAGTGAAAGTAATATATACAGAAGTAAGAGAAAGGCAAAAGCCCAGAGGCAAGAGATAGGATAATGTAAGGAAAGCTGGCTGGGAACAAGCCAAGCTAAGTCTGGGCATTTATAATTAAGAATAAGCCTCCATGTGTGATTTATTTGGGAACTGGGTGGCAGGCCCCCTAAAAGAGTAAAAAACAACCAACAACATGTATTTGTCCACTCAGCTGCTGTAATGAAAGTATATATATTCAGCTGATGTAGCAAAGGGGTACATATTAGCACAGTTGCTACTATAAAGAGGCATGTATTAGCTAACTTAGCTGCTGTAACAAGGGAGTGTGTGTGTTATTACTCTGTTATAAAAAAAAAAGTAGGGATGAACACTAAGTCTATTTGCAGTAATAAAAAGATGTGCATTCGTCAGCTGAGAGCTGTAACAAAATGGCATATATTAGGTCAGCTCTTATAACAAAAGTATATTAGTCAGCTCAGCTGCTGAACAAAATTCCCTCAGCTGGGTGATTTACATTAGAAACCCATTTTCTCACACTTTGAGATGCTGAAAGCTGGAAGTTAGAATATCAGCACGTTGGCAGCTCCTGAGGCCTCACCCTTGGCTGGTAGATATCTCCTCACATATGGTCCTTTCTCCTCCCTGCTGGTGTTCTGGTCTTCTCTCTTCTTCACCATCATTATAAAATGACATGCATTCAGATTGGATGCGGGTCTACCTCAATAACCTCATTCCACCCTAACTACGTCTTTCAAGGTCCTCTTTTCAGATATGGCTGCATGGCGAGGCAGCGGAAGGTAGGGTTTCAATATGTGGATTTGGGGGAATACAATTCTCCCTTAACCACTATGGAGCCAAGTGTCTCAGTCCAGGCCTATCATGTCAAACTGAGATGCCAACATCCTCATCTGGTCTTCCCGATCCCTCCCTCATCTTTCTGGAGCTTTCTACACATCATGGCCAGAATAACAGCTGCCCTTCCTCCTCCCCTACCTCCCTCTCTTTCTGCCTTTCTTTTTCCTTCTTTTCTTCCTCCCTTCTCCCCTCCCTTCCTCTTTTCCTTCTGTCTGTCAACCTTCAGTATTGGAGATGGAAGCCAGTATTTCTAACATGCCAGGCAAACATTCCACCGCTGGGTCACACCCTCAGTCCCTCACTGCAGTCAGACTCTGGGCAAGTGTTCTATTGCTGAGCTATACCCCAACCCATATTTCACAGTTTATTGAGATAGCATCTTACCAAGTTGCCCAAGCTGGACTTGAACTCCCTCTGTAGCCCAGGCTAGCCTTGAACTTGTAATCCTTCTCTCTGAACCTTCTGAATACCTAAGGTCATAGGCCTGTGCCATGTACTTAAACCCTCCATCAGAAAATATCTCTCTGAGCTCCTGGTGGATTCCATGGGGTTCTGAGCAGATGTCAACCCTCACCTGAACTCCCTATTCTTCTCGAGGTGAACAGCTCATCTTCCCAGCCATGATGTTCTGCCTCACCGTGGACATAGACACAATGTAAGCAAGGGATCATGGCCTGAGGCCACTGAAACAGTGAGCCACGATAAATCCTTTCTCAGGTGCATGCCTTCGGCCATTTATTTGACGTCCACTATTTTGAGGTGTTCTGTGTAGTGCAGCAGGCAGAAGGAGGTGGGGGATTCCCTGAGGAAGCAGCCTTGTAGTGGAGACTCCAAAGGTGAGAAGACATCAATCAGCCAGACAAAATAGAAATTGAAGATATTCCACCACATGTCACAGAACAGTGAGGATGCCGGAGGCAGCCCCCAGAAACCAGAAGAGGCAAGGAATGGTTTTCAGTTTCCTTTCTGTTGCTGTGATAAAAAAAACACTCCAACCCAAAGCAACTTAAGGCAGGAAAGGGTTTATTTGGCCTATACTGCTAGGTCATAGTCCATTATTTAAAAAAGTCAGGGCAGGAACTCAAGCAAATCATGGAGGACGCTGCTTGCTGGCTCCCTCAGGCTCATGAATAACTGCCTTTCTTAGATAGCCCAGGATCACATACTTAAGAATGGTGCCATGTGGGGTGGCTGGGCCCTCCTACATCAATTAATAACCAAAACAATCCCTCACAGACATGCCCATGGGCCAAATCTGATCTGAGAAATCCCTCAGTGGAGACTCAGTTTTCTCTACTCTTATGCAGTTTAGGGCCCAAAACTAGGGAATGGTGCTACCCATAGTGGGCTGGGTCCTTCCATATCAATTAACATAATCAAGACAATCTCCCACAGACATGCTCAGAGGCCAATCTAACCTAGATAACCCTTCTTCAAGACTCTCTCCCCAGGTGGTTCCAAGGTGTGTTAAGTTGATAATTAAAACTGACCATTGTAGCCTGGTAAACACACTGTAGCCTGGTAAACCATCTAGTATAGAAGGAAAACCAGTGTTCTGCTAAGTGTAACAGTGTATCCATCTTTTCGTGGACTATGGTGGATTTCTCTCTGGGGCAGAGGATTTGTTTCCTGGGCTGTCGCTGGTTGCCACAAAGTGAAGAGTAGTTTCTCATTGTTCTGAGGGCTAGAAGTCTAAGACAAAAGCCTTGGCAGGGTGGATTCCCTGGTCCTGTGGGGCAGTCAGCTTCACGGCACTCTGAAGTTCTGGTACTTCCAAGAAATTCTTGGCACTTGTTCTGTGGTGTGGAGACAAGTCTCTCTGGCCTCTGCCTTGCCTGTGCTTCTCTGTGTTAGCCTCTTTTCTTTTAAGAAGGCACAGCAGTTATTTTCCCTTTTATCATGACAAAACACCAGAGAAGAAGCGGCGTTGAAGACAGAAGGGTTCCTCTCAGCTTAAGGTCCCTCTTGGCTGCACACACATAAAGCTGCAACCACAGTCAGAAAGCACAGATCAAGCCAGGCAGTGGTGGTGCATGCCTTTAATCCCAGCACTCGGGGGTAGAAGCAGGCAGATCTCTGTGAGTTCGAGGCCAGCCTGGTCAACAGAGTGAGTTCAGGGCAGCCAGGGCTACACAGAGAAACCCTGTCTCAAAAACCAAAACAGAAAAAAGAAGAAAGAACAGTGAATGATGGTACTCAGCAGCCTTCCTCCTTTTCATTCAGTCTGGGATCACAGCCTATGAAGTGGTGCTGCCCACAGTGAGGGCATGTCTTCACTCCTCAGTTTCCCCAGTCTAGAAATTCCCTAAGTGACATGCCCAGAGGCTTGTCTCCTAGGTACGTCTAGATCCTGTCAAGCTGACAATCAGTGCTAACCATCACTGGGCATGGGTGGTGCACACCTTTGATCCTAGCATGCAGGAGGCAGAGATAGGCAGACCTGTGAGTTCAAGACTAGCCTGGTCTGGACAGAGAGTTCCAGGCCAGCCAGAACTTCATAGTGAGATCCTGTCTCAAAACAGCAACTAGCAAACATACTTATTACTGGGTTTGCTGCGGGTCTCACCCTAAATCCAAGATGATGTCATCTCAAGATGCTCACCCTGGCAGCAGCTACTAAATCCCTGTTTCCAGGTGAGCTTCCTGTAGTAGTTACTTCTCTATCACTGTGACAAAATGCCTGGCAGAAACAACTTAAAAGGAACATTTATTTGAGCTCAGGGCTTCAGAGGGTTTTCAGCCTATCTTGACAGGCTGACATGGAAGCAGTGTGAGCATGACATGGACATGCTGTTCACGTCACAGTGAACCAGGAAGGACAGAGAAGTCTCCATAACTAGGCTATAACTTCAAATGTCTGCCCTAGAAAACTACCACTCAGACCTTCTAAAAGGGCTACAGCCTTCAGAAAGGTACCACCTGCTGGGAACAAGGCCTCAGATTCCAACCTTAACTGTCACATTTTGAGGTCCCAGTGAACACGGATTTGGGAAAGGATTCTATTTAGCTGTCTACCAATTCCCTCACCTTTTTCTTATCACATGTACATATGTGTACATATTCGTGTGGGGGAATATTGCACATTCAGTGAGCTCCAGAGATCCTCCTGTCTTTACACCCCAACACCAGGATTCCAGGCATTTTTTTCCAGTGGATACTAGGGATCTGAACTCAGTCCTCATGTATGTATGGCAAGTGCTTTACCAACCAAGCCATTTCCCAGCCCCAGGTTTCCTCACGTTATAATGCCCAAGGCCACACAGCTGGGGTGGATGGTGGGCTCTTCAGCCTTTCCCCCATCCTGCTGTGTTACAGGGATTGAGAGGGCTCAGGGTTGACCAGGTACATGCTAGACCCCATGAATATTCCCTACTTATCTGAAATGCATCTTCCAAGATGCCACCAACACAAATCACATCTCTCTCTCTCTCTCTCTCTCTCTCTCTCTCTCTCTCTCTCTCTCCATCTCCTCCCCCTCCAGGATCTCATGACCTAGAAATCTGGGAGAAGGATGTGACACCCCGAGTGAACTGTCTGCAGCTCCCACTCCTGCTACCACTGCTGTCCTTGACATGGACGACAGCATCGGCCTAGTCTCTCTTACCTCCTCTCCTTCTCACCTGCTCCTCAGTTTCAAGCACCTTCTAGCACCTTTCATCTTTAATGACCTGTCTTCCCAAAGCTTATTTCTGGAAACAGAGAAGAAGAGACAGAGTTCAACTTGAGCCCAATAAATCTCAGCCAAAGAAACTGGGTCTTTTTTTTCCTTCTTTTCAGTTTCTTTGCTGTCTAGAAGGCTCTCCTGGGTCCTGTGGGTCATTAATTTGTTGGCTTTGGGAAAAGCATTTATGCAGAACTATTAAGCACCCTGAAGGTGGAGGGATAATAGGATGCTTCATGAGCGTGACCTCTGACCCCAAGGGCCCATCACCCATTACGAGGCTGCTCTGGTTTTATTCTGCTGCTGTGACAAACACCACCGCTGAAAGCAGCTTGGGAGGAAGAAAGGGTTTATTTCATCTTACAGGTCACAGTCCTTCATTGAGGGAAGTCAAAACAAGAATTCCAGCAGGAACTTGAAACAGAAACCATGGAAGGATGCTGCTTCCTGTCTTGTCCACAGTCTCATTTTTCCTTACACAGCCCAGGACTGTTTGCCCAGGGAATGTTACTGCCCACAGTGGACTGGACCTTCTCACATTAATTTGCAACCAAGATGATCCCTCACAGATAGATCTGATCTGAGCAATCCCTCCTTGAGACGCCCATCTTGGGTGTCCCTAGGCTGTGTCAAGTTGACAGTTATCACTAGGTCAGGGGGTTTGGAGTCCTGTTTCAGTGTACTCTTGTGTAAAACCTCTGAAATCAAGACTTTACACCCTTCTTCTCTCTTTTGAACAGACAGTGGGAGCTGCGGAGATGGCTCCATGGTCAAATGCTTGTCTTGCAAGTGTGAAAACCTGAGTTTGGACCCCAAGAATCCAGTCAAGTTGTACACCTGTAACACTGGTACAGGGGAGATGGGAGCTGAAGCTAGGTGGCTTCCCATCTGGACGTCTATGGGCTAGTTAACCTTGCCTACTTGATGAAGTTTCGGGACAGTGAAAAACCCTGTCTCAAGCAAAGGTGGACAGTTACTTGTTTGAGTTTCACCTTTGTGGATGTGACTGAATTCCCTGACTTGGGGGAGAAAGGGTTTATTTCAGCCTACAGCTCTTCACATCACATCTGTAGTCAAGAGTGGAGAGAAATGAATATATGTTTGCTCGCTCACTTGTTTGCTTGAGCTCATCTCATTTTCTCTACTCATGCATTTCAGAATCCCCTGCTAAGGGAATAGTGTTACCCACAGTGGGCTGGATCTTTTCACATCAATTAACATAAGGAAGACAATCCCCGACAGATACGCCCTTAGTCCAAACCAAATGTAGATAATCCCTCATTAAGATTCTATTCCCAGGTGATTCTACTGTGTATCATGTTGACACTTGGAGTCAACCATCACAGCTCCTTAAGGTTGTCCTCTGATTTCCATATCCAAACACGTGCACATGTTCACCCACATCCATGCATGCATATATGAATGTGCAAGCACACATGTGTGCACCCAGCAGAAAATAAGACAGAAAAGAATTCTAAACACTCTGGGCAGAAGCCATCTGAATCTCAGAACAGGAAGAGCAACTATTCTGGGATGTATAGTTGTTGTGAACTTATAGACCCTCTTCCGGTCAGGGAGTTGTCTTTTGTTCCACACCATGCTCACATGACAAGTGGGAAGCCATTTGTTTTCAATAACACTCTGCAACCTCACACTGCAGGCACAGAGTGGGAGAGCAAAGGCCTGGGGAAACGGGAGCTGGGGATTTGCTTGTGTATAGTATCTGTGCTTTGTTCTATAGAATTGACTCTTCTTGGGACTTGGGATATGGAGCAGGAGGAGAAACTCAAGAATCTCTGAGGAAGGTGACAGGCAGAGCTTGTATGAGCTTTGGATTGCTGTGACCAAAACTCTAGATTGAAATAGCTTGAAGAAAATGACTTCCCTTGACTCGCTGCCTCAACACTTCAGTCCAACACAATGGTAGGGACGTGGCAGAGTGGCTCAGTCCACAATGGCGGGAGTGCTCACCGGGTAGCAGACCAGGGAACAGAGAGAGCCTGGGTTACATTCACTTTTCCTGGGGAGACATCTAGTCACTACCCAGATGGGCACCAAGGACAGACCAAAGTATTGTTTCATCCAGGTCCAACTTGAGGGATTGATGAGTTTATTGGACTCGCTTACAGTGGTGAGTGAGGGGTTCCTTACTGGAGTGTGAGTGACCCCAAAACATCGCCACAAAGTCCCATCTCATCATTGATGGCTACTAAATGGAAGCTGCATCATAGAAGCTCCCATTCCTGTAATCACTTCCTGTAATCACTAGCATCTCCCGAGATCCCTTGCAGCAGAAGGAGGAAATCTCATGTGGGAATGTACTGACCCTCCTTTCATCCACCCCACAGAGAATGTCAATGGCTATATTACCATTACCATAGACATGGGTAGCACTGATATTTACTGTTCTGGTTGCCATGGCTACCGGGGGGCAAAGCCCTAGATGAAAACCAGTGAAGGATACAACCTTCAAAGGCCAACCTCAACCTCACAGCCTTCAAAACAGCTCCACTGTCATGGGAACAAGCTCTGAAAACATGGGCCTATAAGGAGCATATCAGACTCAAACCTCAACAGGACTTAAAAACAGCCAGTCCAGGGTCTGAGCCTGAGTTTCCTGGTGAATCAGGGAATGAAGCAGACACAACCATAATTACCTTCATCAAGTTCCTCGTGGCTTCCCTGACAAGGATCTGCATGTCTGTGCCTAAGGGACAATCAAGAAAGAGATGGGATGTGGAGCTGGGTTTTGGTGGCACACTCCTTTAATCACGGCTCTTGGGAAGCAGAGGCAGGTAGATCTTTGTGAGTTTGAGGCCAGCCTGGTCTACATAGTGAATTCCAGGACAACCAGGCTACATAGAGCGGCCTTGTCTCAAAAACAAAACAAAATGAAAACCACCACCCAAATAACACCAGTGACAAAAAGATGGTATATGAACACCCCAGCTCCTGCGCAGGTTTATCAGTGATGATTGAAGAGGGTGGACCCCAAAACTCAGTCTCTCCAGGCAGAAGATACTTAAGTGCCAGTGAGATGGCTTGGCAAGTAAGGACACTTGCCAACAAACCTAAGGACCCAAGTTTGAGCCCTGGGAGCCACCTATGGAAAGAGAGAAACAATTTACAAAAGTTGTCCTCTGACCTCCATTGGCACACACATATGCACCACTACACCCACCACAAATAAACAAATAAATGAATAAATGTCATTCTTTTAATTCAAGAAAATATTTTAAAGTAGGGGTTCCAATTTTATAGGAAGAAAAGAAAAGAAGGAAAGCAGGAAGGAAGAAGGAAGAGAGCAAGGAAGACCTCTCCTGATTCCTTCTGTAATGCATCCCTTTACATTTCCTTCTGTCTTTATGTAGGGGACCCAGAAAAGCAGACCCTGACCCAAAGATCTGGGGGGCAAGGACTGAGCTAGCTCATTCGGAATGGTGATTGCCACATAAATCATGAGGACCTGAGTTTGACCAACAGAGCCCACATAGAAGTCTGGCACTGAGAAGCTTGCTTGTAATCCCAATGCTGGGGGAGATGGATACAGGAAGAGCCCTTGGGCTCACTGGCCAGCGAGCCTCATCCTGTCAGTAAGCTCTAGAGTCAGTGAGGGACCCTGTCTCAAACAACAAGGTGGAGAGCAATTGACAAAGACGCCTGATACCAATCTTTGTCCTCTACACACATGCACACATTCACAAAATGAATATCTTCAACACACACACACACACACACACACACACACACACACACACCAAAGATCAGGAGGTAAGTTGTACCATAGAAGATGGTCCCAGTAATCCCCAGTTTAGGAAAGTAACAATATAAACCAGGAAAGGGAATGAAATGAGTAAAGCTCATTTGGGGTTCCCTAGAGAAATAGAACAAATGGATTATATACATATCTTAATATTTATATAGATGTATAGATAGATAATATATAATAGAACAAATTCTATAATATAATAAAATATGATATAATTATATTTATTGTATTTATTTTTTATTTTATTTTATTTATTTTTATTTATATTATATTATAGTGTATTATATTTTATATTGTATTGTATTGCATTGCATTATATTATATTATATTATATTATATTATATTATATTATATTATATTATATTATATTATATTATATTATGATCTCCATGCTGATGGTAGCAGCCATAAGGGACTCCCACAGTGGAGCTGGCATGTGCTGGCTGACTTCTCTTCTGCTGCTTTTTATTCCATCTGGGTCCCCAGCCTATGTCACAAATGTCACAGTCAGTCTTGCTCTACATGTCAATTATTTCTGTAAACACTCCCACACACCCTCCCAGAGCTGTACCCTACCTCCAAGATACCCCTCAATTCAGTCAAACTGACTACCCAGATTAACTGTCAAAGGCCTGAGATGGCTCAGTGGGTGAAGTACTTACCACAAAAGTACTGAGTTCTCTTCCCCAGTACCCAGGTAGAAAGTCAGGCGAGGTGTGCGTGCCTGCAATCCCAGAGCAAGGGGAGGTGGAGATAGACTGTATTAGTTACTCTTCTGTTGCTATGATGGAAACATCACGGGCAAGGCAACTTACAGACGAGTTTATTTTGGCTCACGGTTCCAGAGGGTTAGATGACGGGGACAGCATGGAGGCAGGCAGCAGGCTTGGTGGCAGGAACAGGAAGCTAAGAGTTCGTATCTTGATCTGCAAGCATGAGCAGAGTGAGAGAACTGGACATGGTGTTGGGATTTTAGTCTAAAAGCCCTCTTCCAGTGATGTATTCCCTCCAGCAATACACGCTTTCTAAACTTTCCCAGACAATGCCAACAACTGGCAGGGGTGGGGGTGGGGAAGGTGGGAATTCGGGGGGGGGGCGGCACAAGTGTTGAAGTGCTGAAGGCTAAAGGGAACATTTATCATTCAAATCACCAGATGGGTTTCTGGAGCTCACCAGCAAAGTGAGCTAAGTCGGTGAGTTCCAAGTTTAGTGAGAGACCCTGCCTAAAATAAAAAAAAAAAAAAAAAAAAAAAAAAAAGGTGGAAGGCTGGTGAGATGGCTCAGTGGGTAGGCAAAGGTATTTGCTGCCAGGTGTGACAACCTGAGTTTGATCCTCTGGACCACACAGTGGAGGAGAAAATTAATTCCCATAAGTTGTCCTTCATTCTCCACACCTATGCCATAGCACACATATCCCCCACACAATAGGTAGGTAGATAAGTAGATAGATAGATAGATAGATAGATAGATAGATAGATAGATAGATAAGTAGATAGATAGAAATAGGTAGATAGGTAGATAGATAGATAGACAGACAGGTACATAGATAGATAGATAGATAGATAGATAGATAGATAGATAGATAGATAGATAGATAGATAGATAGAAGATAAGTAGATAGATAGATAGATAGATAGATAGATAGATAGATACATAGATAGATACATAGGTAGATACATAGGTAGATACATAGATAGATACATAGATAGATACACAGATAGATAGATAATAGATAGATAGATGGATAGATAGATGATAGATAGATAGGGAGAGGATGGATGGATGGATATTTTAATGAGGTGGAAGAGCCATTAAGAAAGACATTCAACATTGACCTCTGACCTCCAGACACATATATGCATACACATACATTTACACACACACAACACACACACACACACACACACTGGCAGAGATTAGCCATCAGAGTGACCATGGTAAGCATTATTCGCAGACTGGCCCCACCCGGACCTTTGGGAAACCAGAAGTCCCCTAGAGAGCCAGGATGCCTCTTCCTTCCAGCCATCCATGCAGAGCTATTCCACATGGCTCAACTACAAAGGAGAGAGCCCAGGAACAGAGTCCAGGTGGTGACTCTTGGGAAGGTGGGGCTCTGTCCCCAGCAGTGAGTGCAGGGCCAGGGATGAGGGCCTGACAGCTCCCTCCCCTTGGCAGCTGCATCAGCAGCCAGAAGCGACACTTCCTCTTTCAACACACCCTGCCATGTCTTGCTCCTCTAGAAACAGTACTCTCTCTCGGTAGGCTGTGTATAAGAAAACTATCCCTTGCCATTTCCCCAACTCCGTGTAGACTATAGAGCATCCTAAAACCTCTGCCTGGCCAGCTCAAGACCTTCAACACTGAAATGATGCCTGCAAGTGACATCCCCTTTTATTCAGGGCACCTAGCTCCTGCTGGGGCTCAGCAGCAAAGCGACATTTATAAAACTTTCCACTCTGAAGCATCAGGGAGAGGGGTGGAGGAGGAAAGGGAGGGGGCCGGGCTGGTGGCAGCAGGTGAGGGTGCTACTTCATACAAAAAAAAAAAAAAAAGAAGAAGAAACTGAAAGAAATAGTGAGACTCAGGATCACACAGTGAGTCCAAGCCAGAGCCCAGCTGCTTGGATGTGCAAGGGTCTGGGGACATATAACCCACACCCCACAACCCTATGTTCTCTGGACACAGTCCCCAGAGCACGACAGTTCAGCTCTGAAGATAAGTGCCCTCTAACTTCTGTGCTAGGCTGTGAGAGAAACAGAAAGGGGGCACACACCATTCCTGTGTGTGCATCAGAGAGGATTATGTCCAAGAAGGACCCAAAGGACTCAGGAAAAGTGAAGTGAGCCTTGGTACACTAAGAGAAGGGTAGAGAGGCATCTTTATGCTGGGTGCAGGCAAAAACGGTAGATTGTAACTATAAAACTAATTGTAATTAGCTACAGATAAAGACAATCTACCAGCCATCTTACACAATGCCAGCAATCAATCACCTACTCCCTGGAAATTAATCTTGGGTGAGCTGTAAGTTCCAAACAACTGCTGGGGTTACCTTTGGATTTTTAATAATGTATATGTGAGCCTCAAACTAGTGCATTGTTTATTACTTGAACATAGGAACTCACTCAGAAAACTCTACCTTAGGGTGTGTCCCCAAGCACACCTTACTAGACACATGCCTTGTTTCAAGAATGAGTTACCATGGCAACAAAACAAGGCCACCCACTCTGGCTACTTCTAGTGGTCCTAGCCCAGGCAATTAGGCAAGAAAAAGAAATGAAGGGTATCCAGATAGGAAAAGAAATACAATTGTACCTATTCTCAGATGGCGAGGTTTTTGTAGGAAACCCAAGGAATCCACTAAAAGCTATCACAAGTAATAAATGAATTCTGCAAGCTTGAAAAATAGGAGATCAATAGTTAAAAATCAATGGGGGTGGGCCACACTATGGAGGGTTGAGACGCCACACTTTAATGAAAATTGCTGTGCCCAGAGAATACAGGCAGGCCCAGAGCATCTGAGGAGTTATTAATAAAATATTAAAATATTTAATTTCACTAGTCAGGTACTTCAAAATTATACAGGCCATTTCTATGCTGTCAGTCAGCTTCAGCATTTCCTTATACAAAGTGCTGGAGAAAGTGTGTGAGTGTGTGTGTGTGTGTGTGTGTGTGTGTGTGTGTGTGTTTGCATACATGTAAATGTGGTGTAAGTGTGAATGCATGAGTGTGTGTGTATGAGTTGTTTGAGAATGTGCGTGTGTGAATTTGAATGTGTGTTTGAGTTTGAATGTGTGAGTTTAAGTATGTGTGAGTTTGAACATGTGTGAGTGTGCTTGTGTGAAGGTGTGTGCTTGCATGAGTGTATGAGTCCTGTGGGAGGAGAATAGACATGTGAAAGTGTTTGAATGTATGAGGTGTGCTGTGTAGATATATTAGTTTATGTAATTTCCAGTTACACTACACAGTCTTATGCCCTCATTAGTTTTTTAACTGCCAACTTCATACTGTCTTGAGTCATCTGAGAGCCTCAACTGAAGAGAGGCCTACATAGATTGGCTTGTGAGCAGCATGTCTGTAGGGGATTGTTTTGAATGTTAATGGATGTGAGAGGGTCCAGCTCACTGTGGGTGGCGCCATCCCTAGGCAGGTGGTCCTGAACTATAAGAAACCTAGCTGTGCATGAGCCTAGGAGCCAGCCAGCAAGCAGCATCCTCCATAGTTCCTGCTGTACTTCCTTGTGAGTGAGTTCCATGGTGTGGAACACCAAGTTCCTGCCTCGAGCTCTCTCGGGAATGGACGGTGATGTGCAAATGTGAGCAGAAACAAAACCCTTCCTCTCCAGCATCGCTTTTGACAGAATTGAAAGGAGAGCGCCATGGTAATGCAACCAGCATCGTGCCCACCCCCACCCCCACATCAGTGAAACAGAAGAATCAGGTGTGAGCCTACACTGCTACACACACCTGTTTTTTGGCAAACATGCCCCAAACATACTTTCTTCTTTTCTTAGATGGTATCCTAAACAGAGAGTACTGGGAAAACTGGATAGCTGCATGCAAATGATTGAACCTAGACCCTTATCTCTCACCCTGTTTAAAATCAATTCCAAGTGGGCCAAAGAGACCTTCAAGTAAGACCTGGAAATCTGAAACTGCCAAAGCGAAAACACTTCACGATATTGGTGAGGGTGGAGATTCTTTGAACAGGACTCAGTCTCTCAGGAAATGATGCCAACAACTGACGGATGGAATTTCATGGCTTGAAAAACTTCCGCACGGCAAAGGCAACAATTGAATGAGTGGCCAAGCTACAGAATGAAAGGAAACACCTTTGCTCGCTTCCCACCTGAGGGAGGACTCACATCTGGAATCGTCAAAGAATTTTAAAGACCTCGACAGCATATCATCCAACTTCCCAGTCAATAGATAGACTGTCTAATTGCAGAGAGTTTTCCAAATACAAAATACAAATGGCCAATAAACAGGAAAAACAAATGTTCAACCACACTTGCCATCAGAGATGCAAATTAAAATTATATTGTGGTGTCATTTCACCCCAGTAAGAAGGGCAGGTCAAGAAAACAAATGTCGTCAAATGCCGGTGAGGATGGGGATGGAAAGGAATCTTTATTCATCGCTGGTGGGGTGTAAACTGGTTCAGCCAGCATGGAAATCAGTGTGGAGGCCCTCAATACCCAGAAATAGATCTACCCTAGGAGCTAGCAATACCAGTCCTGCTTAGCCAGAAGATGCCAAAGCAACACATGGCAAAGACACTTGCACCTTCTCAGTCTCTAAGTTACTGAAGCCAACCTAGGCATCCATCAACCGAAGAATGAATAAAGTGGTGTGTGTGCACAATGGAACTGTTTCCAGCTATGAAGAAGAAGAATGCGATGTGATTTGCAGGGAAGCGGATGCCATGTTAGCCAAAGTCCATCTCAGAAAGGCAAATGCCACATTTTTCCTTCCAATGGTGGGTCCTAGATTTTATATAGATACATAAACTCACATATGTCCAGTTGATGTGAAAGTGCAAGTGAAACCATCTAGGGAACCAAAGGGAACTGGTGGGAGGGGGAAGGGCAGCAGGGATGGGAGAACCATGCACAAGTATATTGCACGAAAATATGCTTGCATGAAAATGGCCTCATGTAACCAATGTAATAAAATAAAGGATGCAGCAGTACGCTTAGGCTGGGGATAAGGCTCAGTGGTTAAGAGTTCTTGGTACACAAGCAGGAAGACATGAGTTTGGATCCCAACACCCCACATAACAAGCTGGGTATGGTCCCACAAATGCCTATAACCCCAACATCGAAGGGAAGGGGCAGAGACGGGGATCAGCATGGTTTGCCGGCTGCCAGCCTCAAAAAAGTAAGCTCCAAGAGACCTTGTCTCAGCCGGGCGGTGGTGGTGCACGCCTTTAATCCCAGCACTCGGGAGGCAGAGCCAGGCAGATCTCTGTGAGTTCGAGGCCAGCCTAGGCTACCAAGTGAGTTCCAGGAAAGGCACAAAGCTACACAGAGAAACCCTGTCTCAAAAAACGGAAAAAAAAAAAAAAAAAAAGAGACCTTGCCTCAAAGGTAGAGAGTGATTGAGGAGAGTGTTCAAAGCTTATACACACACACACACACACACACACACACACACACACAGACACACACTCAGAGAGAGAGAGAGAGAGAGAGAGAGAGAGAGAGAGAGAGAGAGAGAGAGAGCATAAAAGCACATTTAATTTTGCATGATGTAAAATACCCTAAGGCTTAAACTAGAGAAGTCTAAGTATGTTCAAGCTCAGAAAGTCATCCAGTGTTTTACATACTGGTCACTGTCACACATCGGCATCCATAGTGATAAGCTGACAGGTGTATGTCATGTCACTCACAGATGGCTTACTTCTCCATCAGCAGGACTGATCTGGTAAAAATCAGTGCCTGGCTGAACCTTGGGGAAATACACAGGCATGTGCACACACATACCAAGAGGGGCCTCATAAAAACCCAGACTACTATAAACCAGTTTGAGAGTCACCGGAGCGTAGATGCCTGTGTTTAAAGTGGCCCATTCCATAAGCCACAACATTCGTATTTTTAATGAGGCCTGACTTTCCCACTCAAGCACTGTGTGCTAAAAACAGACATAACTCAGGGCCATTGCCGGGTGTCGCCAGATGCTGTCTCTAAAAGCAAAGTTGGGGAAGGGAATAAAAAAAAAAAGGTGGTGGACATGGTGATGGATGCACAGGGCTACATAGCTTCCATTTTTTAAACCTGGGAACCGGAAGCAAAGATCCGGCACCCTGAAGTTCCACGCGGAGAGGAGCAGATCTGCTTGATGGAGCACCTTTCAGGCCTCAGGTAACCCAGAGCGTTTTAAAGCCTAATCAGTTACACGCTGGTATTACAGTCCCCAAAGACAAACAAAGCATCCATTATGTGCCGGCCCTGATCGCTCACACACACCACTGGTCATTACGTGATTATTCATTATTGATGCGGAGCTGCGAGTGTATCCGCCACACTGAAATGGATGTAATGTGCCAATTACCCTAATGCTGATTAACCAGGAGGAAAAGTGATGGTCAGTTTTTGGCAACTCTTCTCCCCATCACTCTGGTGAGGAAAAATAAAGTGGGAAGGGGATGATTTTTTGTGTGACCAATATCATCTGCCGATTGCAAAAGACGGCGCCTCTGTCAGGAGAATGACAATGTCAGAGACTAGGACCAAACCCTTCAGTCCCTCCAAGTAGCACCTCTGCCTTAAAAAAAAAAAAAAGACAAAACTGTGTATGTGGTTGTATATGTGTGCCTGCACATATATGTGTGTGTCCATGCACGTGTGTGTATGTATGTGTGTATATGTGCATGCATGTCTGTGTATGTGTGTGTGTGTATATATAATATGTGTGTGTGTGTGTGTGTGTGTGTGTGTGTGTGTGTGTACCCAAGTGTGTGAGTGCAGACACATGCGGACCATGATGCATGTGTTGGGTATTGGTCCCCACCATCCACTTTGCTTGAAACAGTCTCTTGTCCACAGCTGTACCCACAAAACTAGCTAGCTCACAGAGTCTCCTCGCTGCCTCCCATCTTCCCACAAAAGAGCTGGGATTACTGACAGGTGCTGCTTCATCCAGCGCCATGTGGCCTCTGGGGACCGACACACAGGTCCTCACGCTTACAGGTGAAGCACTTTACCCATGGAGCCATCCCCCCAGCCCGGTGCTCCTGTCTTGACCCACAACTGTTGCACAAACAGGCCTCTACGCTGGCACTATTGTGGGTTGAATTTCAAGGTATCTTTGCCCCCGGTGAGACATACAGCCAGCGATACAATGTTTCCTAACTCAAGCTATGGAGAATTGTGAGTCTGTCACCAGCCTACAGATGGGAACACTTCCATCTTGGACGGAAGCCACACATTCTGGAAGATTTAAGCAACAACATTATTGCATTAACAAGAGAAAAAAAGGAAGGAAAAAAAATGTCTAAAACAAGTCAAGGGTCATTTAAGCTCTGCATAAGGAAAAGCCAATGGGCCTTTTAGCAGGTTATTTTTTATTGGTGGAGAGAGGCCGTAAACATAGACACATGGATGCCTTTCTAGAATTTTCTCTGCATAGGGAGACGGCAGGGAAACAATGTGAAATGAAGAGCTGCAGGCTTGCAGGGGCAAGAGAGAGCAATAACGTCATAAAAGTCTAAAAGTACGTAAAACATAATTAAGGCCGGGAGGTTCTGTCTGGTTGGTGTAGCTATTTTGAAGGGGTGTTCACGGCACGGTGGCAATTAGGTGCAGCATCTGGGAGAAGAAGCAGATTATTAATTCTCAGATCAATAGTTTGTGAAATGCCTCTTCGCTGTCCCAAGTGTGTGGCTGCCGCTCTGATAAGGAATGATTTTCTCAGAGTCAGAAGCAGCAGCGGCAGCGGCCAGGGATGGCTCTCTAGAGGGAAAGCCAGGAAGGGGCCGAGTGAAGAAGGGGTCATTGAAGAGACGGACACACAGCCCCCCTGGGCGCCTGTTCTCATTCCATTCGGTTTTTGGCACGGTATGGAAATGTCTGGAAAGGGCACTGGGATGGAGGCTGAGACCATCCCCAACCCCCGGGGGAAAATCTCAGCCTTTCATCTTTCCTCTTTCTCTGATCACTTTAGGGGGCTTTGGGATCCCTAAGTTAGTGTAGAAAGCTAACTGTCACTGAAGGGAATGGAAGATGTGTGCCGACATGCAGAGAAGATTTGGGAGATAATAGAGAGGAAGGGAGTACAGAAAGCGAGCTGAGGACTCGGGGATTGGGACCCATCTAATTAAATTCTGCATCTGGGACCAGGATGCTCAGGCTGATACACACTCAGTTGCCCTCCCTCCCTCCCTCTCACTCTGTCTATCTCTCTCCCTTCCCTCCCTCCCTCCCTTCTTCCTCCGTGTGTCGTGTGTGTGTGTGTGTGTGTGTGTGTGTGTGTGTGTGTGTGTGTGTGTGGTTATATGGTCAGCAAGCGTCAGAGGTCATCCTGTCTCTGCCTCCCAGAACTGGGATTGAAAGCACGTGCCACCACACCCAGTTTTTTATGTGGGTTCTGGGGGATCTGAACTCAGGTCCTTATACTTCTATGCAAGCATTTTACTGAGTGAACTGTGTCTCCCAAGCCACATTCAGACACTTTTGGGTTTTGTGTTTTTCTCCAGTCGGAGTCTCATACTGGAACCCTGATTGGCCAGGAACTTACTAACTAGCCCAGACCATCTTTGAACATGTAGTGGTCCTCCTGAGGGCTGGGGTAACAGGTATAAGCCACCACATCCACCTGCCCTCTCTATTTCTAAGGCAGTCCTTACTAGGGGCTGATAGTAGAAGCCACATTCCAACAGGAAGCTGCTTCCATAGGCATCTCAGGCTCAGAGCCTCCCCGCCAGCATGTGATAAGGCTGGGGTAGCTTTTCCTCCTCCCTCTTCTGCTCCCGAAAGAAGAAGCACTTTCCACAAGTTGCACCAGAAAATGCAAACATCTCAAGGCCTGCTTGTGTCTGTTCAAATGGAGATGAACCCTCAGAACATTGCACCCACATGTCCTGTGTGAGGGACATGGAGACTGACTTTTTTGTGGGGGGGGAAGGGTTCGGAGACAAGGTTTCTCTATATAATAGTCCTGGCTGTCCTGGAACTCGCTGTGTAGACCAGGCTGGCCTCGAACTCACAGAGATCCACCTGCCTCTGCCTCCCGAGTGCTGGGATTAAAGGCATGCACCACCACCGCCTGGTTTCTTTTCCAGGTCCCATGGGAGGAGTGACTGAGGCTGGAGGTCTCCAGAAGGCAGGCAGAGGAGATGAAGAGAAGGTGCTGGAAGCATTTTGGTTCTGCTTGCAAAAACCAGTGCTATATCCAGTTCTGTCTCCAGATCTCGGAGAGGCTTCATTCCTAAGCTACTCTTGATTCCCCGGGGAAGGTGAGAGCCCAGTTGGACACCAGAGACCCTCAGAGAGGAACGGCATTTCATGTCATCCAAGAGCTGGGGGTATTAATATGCCTTCCATTCTAACCGAGTGGCCCCTGGTAAAGAGGGGCCACTAACTGGACACCTAAGTCTAGGGAATGGAGCTTCAGGACACCCAACCTCCCTTTTCCCACACACTCAGATACGAGAAGTTGGAGGGAGGAGCCAGCTAGAGGAGAGATGCCCTCCTTCCAGAAAAGCCAGCCCAGTCTGCCTACAAGGGCTGAAAGAGGACTGAGTTGGGCTAGATTTTAGTCAGACAGGACTAAAAGGCTGTGTTTCTTTTTCCCCTTCTCCTAACACACACAGGGGCCCATAAGAAAGACACTGAGTAAAACAGATGTTTGGGTAGATGTTTGGGATGTGTGGGTAGCCCTACACCAGCTACCCATCTGTGATAATGGGGATGTGTGAGTACAAAGAGACCAGGAGATGAACCGAGTGTGGCCCTCTCCAGCTTTTCTTACTCACTGGGACACTGTCCTGACTTGGTTTCTGTCACGGTGATGAAACATTGACTAAAAGAAACTTGGGAGGAAAGGCCGGAAATCAGGCAAGAACCTGGAGGCCAGAACAGAAGCAGAAGCCATGGAGGAATGCTGCTGACTGGCTTGTGCTCAAGGCTCACCTTTCAGCTGCCTTTCTTATTCCTCCCAGGACTACCTGCCCAGGAGCGACCCCACCAACAATGGCCAGGCCCTCCCACATTAACCCTGCATAACAAAAATGCCTCACAGACTAGCCTGCCATCTGATGGAGGCGTTTTCTCAAATGAGCTTCTTCTTTCTAAGTGACTCTAGTCTGTGTCAAACTGACACACACACACACACACACACACACACACACACACACACACACACACACACACAGTAACCAGCACAGACACACAGACACACACACTTCCTGAAACAATGATGTAGTTTTGACTTTGTGGGTCTGAGGAGATGGGTAATTCAGTAAAGTGTCTGAAATGCAAACACAGGGACCTGAGTTCCATTTCCCGAACACATGTCAAAAAAATCAAAGCACAGCGGCGCATGTTTGTGATCCCAGCATAGAAACAGGCAGGTTCTTGGGTCTCACTGGAAAGCAACCTACACACACACACACACACACACACACACACACACACACACACACACACTTATTTTTTGCTTTCTGAAAGATGTAGAAATAGTCCTTTGCCAGAGTAGAAAGTGCGATGTTTGGAAGATAATTTGTCTTCTAGAACTCAGATGGGAGTTCCAGCCACCAGGTTTTATGCTAATGGTTAAGAGGGTGGAAACTTAATCTGACAGTGGTATTTGCAAGTCTGGCTTTTGAGAGGGTGATTAGATTAGATAAGGTCATTGGGAAGGAGGCTCCAAGATTATATCTTCATGGCTTTCTAGGAAGAGGGAAACACAACCACCAAGAAATGCACATATTCTGCCCACAATGCAACAGGCCAGCCACAGCTTTTGACATAGCCAGTGCCATACTGCTTAGACTTCTGGTCAACCATGGCCTAAATAGAGCTCTTTTCTCTATAACTCTATAACATAGCCTGCCTCTTGTATTTTGTTACAGTAATGAACAGCTGGCTGATACAGCACATAGGGCAAGTAGGAAATACATTACTTATTCCCTTTCTAGCTAGATTCCTTAAGAGTGACCATTTTTACCAAATCTTGGTGGGTCTGACCTAAAACTTAGTCCAGTATGCTACTGTGACATTTCTTTTCAGTCCTTTTTGGTAGTAGGTTGAAGTTTTGGTTCTGTTTTTTTCCTGAAATCAGTGACATACACTGACTTTTCTCCCCTGGGTCTCTATATTCATTAATTTTTTCATTGTTTTAGCAAAATACTTGAGAGAAGCAACTTAACGGAGGGAGGGGTTATATTGACTCACAGTTTGAAGGGTACAGTCTGAATGTGGGGTGACATTGTATCTGGAAGCAGAGAGAAATAAATGTTATGCTCAACCCATTTTCTCCATTTTATTCCGCCAGCTACCTTAGCCTACATTCAGGATGTGTCTTCCCATGCTGATTCACCTATTCCTCTCAGGCGTGTCCCAAGATTTGTATCCATAGAGATTCTAAAACCCATCCAGTTGACAATGAAGATTTTACCATCACAGCATCTGGGGCAATTATTACTTTTCTCCTTTTTTATATTTTCAGGTGTGTGTGTGTGCACATGTGCACACAGGTGCATGTGCATATGTGTGCACATGTGTGTGGAAGCCAGAAGTCAACATCAGGAGTCTTCCTCCATCATTGAACATTTTTTTTTTTTGAGGAAGCCTCTCTCGGTGAACCTGGAGCTCATTGGTTGGGCTAGCCTGGCTGGCCAGAGAACCCCAGGGATCCTCCCTCTCCATCCCCTGTCACCGGAGCTGTACACATTCACTGCCACACTTGGTTATTCCATGGGCACTAGGGACTCAAACCCGGGTCCTCATGCTTGAGCGGCAGTCACTTTAACCACTGAGCCATCTCCCCAGCCCCTGTTTCATCCTGTGTGTTATCCTCCTGGGTGTCTCTCAGTCTTTCTTGGATCCCGTGTCTTCTCCTCTTGGCACATTTCTGTTTTCACTTCATGCTAGCTCACTCTCTGGAAACTTGCTTCGCGAGGACTGTGGGAAGTAAACCGCCAACACTCCCTGCATATCTAAGAACGCACACGTTGGTTTTGCTCTTGCGCTTGATTGATTGTTCCATAGAATACAGAACTCCAAGTCTGAAGTCAATTTCCCTGACAAGGTGGAGGCCTCACATCACTGTCTGTTCGTCTGGAGCAACTCTGAGAACTCAGAACCGGTTAGATGCACCATCTGTATTCAAAGATTTCAGAATCGTCCAAACTGCCCCTGAACACCCACTCCTGCCCAAAACATCCTGGGGCTATATCTGAGTAAAGATCTGTGTATGTCTGTGTGTGTGCATGTATGTGTAGATGTATGTGTGTGTGTGTGTGTGTGTGTGTGTGTGTGTGTGTGTGTGTGATTGCCTATGAAAGGAGGCCAGAGGACAACCTTAGAGTTCTTTATTTTCTTTTAAAATCACATTTATTTACTTATTTGTGCATGTATGCACACACGTGTGCGAGCGTGTGTGTGTGTGTGTGTGTGTGTGTGTGTGTGTGTGTACCTGTCACAGTGTAAGGATAAAGTCAGAGGACAATTTTCCAGAGTCATTTCTCTCCTTCCACCATGTGGGTCCCAGAGGTCAAACTCGATCGTCATTCTTGGTAATGGGCACTTACCCTCAGTCATCTCATATGTCCTCCGCCTTGTTTTTGAAACAGCCCTGTGACTGCCATGCTCCCATCATGTTCCCCGTCATGATGACAATAGACTAAACCTCTGAAACTGTAAGCCAGCCCCCAGTTAAATTCTTTCTATTAGTGGCCTTGGTCGTGGTGTCTCTTCACAGCAGTAGAACAGTGACTAAGACAATAGCCAAGGGTGATCTTGACCTTCTGATTCTCCCATATCCACCTCCCCAGCGCTGGGGTTACAGGCCTATTGTCCTGCCTGGTTTATGTAGTGCTGGGATTGGAACCCAAAGCTTTGAGCATGTTAGGCAAGCGCTCTGCTATTGTGACAAATTTTATTCTGAGTTGAAACACTCCCACCAGGATGGGGGGAGGAGGCTCATGAGCCTTAGGAGGTAAATACATCTCACAAGTCCCAGAAAAGATGAAACTTACAAGATTCACCAGGAGAAGCAGCAGTGGGTGGTGGGGAGAGGAGATATCGGCCTGTGAAGCTGTGTGCAGGTGTTCTAGGGGCTGCAAGGATGCAATTCCCCTAGGCTCACTCTGGTCGGGACAGTCTTTGGGTGATGCAGCAGCCTTTGAGTTAACAGGCTTCTGTCACTGATGCCTCACCCACACTCCTGCAAGGAGCCCCAGTAAAACTCACTGGGTCCCCAAGTGAACTCTGGTGTAGTCACTTCTTTGGTCTGTTGCTGGTGCACTCTCAGGGTGAGTAGCCATCTGTCCATTTCTCCCCAGAAAGCATACACTCATCTACCAATGGGCCACAGTCTCACCGCATGCCTGAATCTTTCAAGTGGCTGACTTCAGCCCCTGGGTGTGAACATCCAAGTGACCGATGTGATGTTTATCTTGTCTCTTCCAGTGTCTTCAGGAGGTAAGGCTGGCTGGGCTGGCTCAGGGCAGACACAGCAAGCTGTCTTCTCTACAGGGAAGCACCCACAATCTGGCACATGGGACCCCGTCCTGGTGTAGACTAGTCCAAACCAGACAACAGAAAGGGAGACTCAGCATTTTGAGACTTTATAGCGTACTTGACATTGTCATGGTAGCCAAGCAGGTCAGCTTGTATCCTGAGTGTCTTTTTTAAAATTCCATTTTCTAGTAATTAATTTTTATTATATTTTACAAAACAACCAATCCGTAACAGATTAGACTTTTTTTAACATTCGGTTTTACCTTTTTTTTGGGGGGGGTTGCTATATAGCCCAGGCTAGCCTCAAACTGGTGATCCTCCTGCCTCAGCCTCTGCAGTGCAGGAATTACAGGTGTACACCACCACACCTTAGACATTTATTTTAAAGGGGTGATGTCTTATCCTGCAGGAAGTTCTGGAAGCACTGCTGGTATGTGTCTGTCATTTGGGCCTGTGGTATCCACTGCAATGTTGAAATCAGAATGCTTGTGGTGATGGACATGAGACTGTCACAAGATCGGGCCCACGGCATTCTCTCCAGGAAGCTGCAAGGCTCACATCGCCCTGCCCCTCGCTGAGGACATGTAGCAGTTAACAGTTCCTGGGAGGACCTGTTTCTTCAGCCCTGTGTTTGCTTCTCCATGAGTGAGGTCCTAGATTCAAGCCCCAGTGCATCCCCACCTCCAAATGAAGATCCTCTGTCTTTTTTAATGTGTGTGGGGGGGCTCCTGCGTGTGGACAGCGTCGTGCACGTGTGTGCCTGTGTAAGTAGCAGCCAGAGGTTGACCCCAGCTGTTTTCTTCAATCACTCTCCACTTCTTTGTGGAGGCGGGCCACTTGCTGCACCCAGAGCTTGCAGACTCATCCAGTCTAACTTATCACCTTGCCTTGGGAATCCTGTCTCTCCTTCCCACAGGCTGAGCTTACAGTCGGGCCACCGTGCCTGTCCACTTTGTACACAGGTGCCGGGGATTCGAACACTGCTTCTTAGACTCGCACCACAAGCCCTTCATCTGCTGAGCCATCTCACCAGCCCCTGCCTCGCCTGGTCTATACGGCACAATCCAGCTCCTCTGTCTTGTAAACTTGTAGCCTACCAACTAACTTCAGATCTTCCTCGGAAATACTTGATAGCTACTTTGGCTCTGTGAATTTCTGAGTAGGTTGGCATGTAAATGGCTTCAGTATAGCAGAAGTTTTCCAGTGACAGAATCAAAGCATGGTTCCTAGATTTAAGTTAAAATTAGCTAGAACTGAAAATGTAATGTCTATTCATAGTGGCCCCTCGCCCAGCACTCAGTGGCCAGAAGAAGCTAGATACAGGCATATTAGACCAGGAGGTTCTATGTGTTCATGAGGGTTTTGTATCACACAGTACACACATTTACCAAAACTCATTCCATCACACAGCCAAAACCTGACTTTAACTTTTAGCTGGAGAGATGCTCATTGCTTAAGAGCCATTGTTATTCTTGCAAAAGACCCAAGTTCTCTTCCTAGTATGCACACAATGACTCACTCACAACCTCCTGAGTTCTAGGGTTCCATAGTCTCTACTGGTCTCTGCAGGCACCTGCACTCATGTGAGTGCACACACACACACACACACACACACACACACTTATAGAGAGACACATATACACATGATTTTAAAATAATAAATATTTAAATATCATTTATTGTACTCATACAATGTATATTTTAAAATAATATATATTTTTAAAATATATATATATATATATATATATATATATATATATATATATATATATACCCACATGTAAATTGTACTTTTAAAAATTCTCTGAGTAGAGCTGGGTGACACCTCAGTAGGCTAGGTACTTGCCTTACAAGCATAAAGATTTGAGCTCCATTCCCAGAACTCATGTTTTTAAATAAAGCTGAGTGTGACAGCATATGCTAGTCACCTCAGCATTGACAAGCAGAGACAGGCGGGTCCCTGGGACTCACTGGCTGGCCAGCCTAGCCCAATCAGTGAATTCCGAGTTAATGATAGACACTGTCTCAAAAAAAAAAAAAAAAAAAAACCAAGTTCCCAACACCTAGTAATTAGCACCTAAAGTTGACCTTTGACCTCCACACATATGCACACACACACATGCAAGAACACACACAAGAAAACATACACACACACATAAAAAATTTTTAACTTAATTTTTAAGAATAAAAGTAAAAAGGACATAGCTTGCTCGATGTATGTGATGTTCTGGGTCCAATCCCCAATATGAGAACAAACCCAGTTCTCTCACCAGGCACGTACAGGGTGGAATATTGAGAGGGGACCTTACCAATATCTGTTCAATATTATGAAATGCATCCAAAATGAAGACTGATGGATGGAGAGACTGTGATGCGATTACAGCATCAGGTGGTGGGAAATCACAGATCTCACTTTATCATCCTTCTAAACTTTCTGAAAATTTAACATTTTTTTAAGAAGATTTGGGTGGGGAGAAGCCAAGTCTTAGTGAGCTACACCTGCATTCAATCCCATCCATAAATGTCAAAAACCGAAGACTGAGTGAGAGAGAAGACCCAAAGGGAGCCTGAGCTTGCTTCCGGTTCTGGAGAGTTCATAACCAGGTGTTGTGGAATGATGCAGAACAAACTGGACATACAGACAGAAGAAAGGTAACCAAGCCATGTGATAGAACATAGATGAAGAGAAATAGGTTAATTTTTTTAAAAAAAGCCTAAGCTAAGGCAAAGCTTTCATAATTAATAACAAGTCTCCATGTTGTTATTTGTGAGCTGGTGGCCCCGATGAGAAAATACTATTATAACAAGAGACTGGGGATGAAACTCAGTAGAGAGAACCTGCCTAGAATCCCCCAGTGAGGGGCTGGGGTGTGGCTCAGTGGTAGAGCCCCTGCCTAGAATCCCCCAGTGAGGGACTGGGGTGTGGTTCAGTGGTAGAGCACCTGTCTAGAATCCCCCAGTGAGGGGCTGGGGTGTGACTCAGTGGTAGAGCACCTGCCTAGAATCCCCCAGTGAGGGGCTGGGGTGTGGCTTAGCAGCAGAATGCCTGCTTATTATGCAGAAGACCCTGGATTCAATCTCCATCCATTTAAAAATTAAAAGGAACAATGCTCCTAAATGGGCAAAACCCGTCTCAGCTGGGGCTGAGTGCGCTGCTACCAGGTGGGACAGTGACTGGAAGAGGACCAGGGCGTGGGGGAGACACAGAAGTCTCATGTTTTGATGGAACACGGTGTGGGTGTGAACTACACGTTTTGTTCAGGTGGGAAGAAGTTGTCACCCTGGTACGTGTGTTCTGTGTTCATCTGCACACACTGCAGTTGTCTTGAAGCATGTAGATTCCTTTCTCACCTGGCATGGGGCAGAGGGAGAGCTCTCCTTCATAGATTCAAAGGTTTCTTGAGGGCTTACCAGGTTAAGAGCTCCTGCTGGACAAACAGGTGGACCTGAGTTCAAATCTCAAGCACCCCCACAGAAAGCCAGGTTTGGCCAGGTCTGCAAGCCCAGACAGAGCCGTGGAGGAAATAGGGGTGCCACTGCGCTTGCTGGCCACTGGCCCAGCTCCAAGTCCAGCGAGAGACTGGAGGAAAGAAGGCAGCGTGATTCAGAAAGCCAGGCACAGACGGCATCTTCTAGAAACCAGTACAAATACACCCCACGCCCGCCCCACACTTTAATAAGTAATCACAATTAACCTTTCAGAGAGTGTGCTCCCAAGGCAAGCCTATTTCTCGGAGCCTAGGTTTAGGGATCATGTGCCAGCTATTTGTTTTAGGGGCATTGTCTTTCTGGTTCCTGGTTCCATTTCTGAGCAAACTTGAGTCTCCCGTGGTAGGAGCAGCTGTTGTCCTCCACGTTACCCCTCCCAGTGAAAAAATCCAAGACACCCCCCATTCCAAACCACCCTAGAAAACCTACAAAAGGGGGCTCCCCTCCTAAGCCCACACTGGAACCCCTTGGTTGATAGCTCAGGCTGGCCCAGCTTCACCCCGTCTAAAGTAGGTAGGTGGCCTGGCCACGTTGGACTCAGCACCCATGCCCCCTGACCCAGGGCCAGCAATGTCCCACCCCAGCCCCACCCCTTACCTCATTACAGCCAGGCCCCCAAAGCCTTAGGCTCACACCCCACCCCTCCCCCTTCCTTATCTCCTTTTCTAACCTTTTGCGATTTTTTTTTCAAGTCTCATTTCCTGTCAGGTTTTGCATTTTTCTTCCCCGCCCCTACCAGCCTATGACACACTTTCTCTCTGTCCCCCCCCTCTTCCCTCTCTCTCTCTCTTCCCTATGTCCTCCCTTTGAGTCTTCTCACCTCTGGAGTCCTGGCCCCTGGCATCCCCACGGGTCTCCAGAGCCCAGGGAAGGTGGCAACCTCCCACAAGCCTATGTTGGAGGCAGGAACCCAGCGCTGGAGGAAGCTGGAGGCCCGGGAGGAGGAAGCACTCGGAGCCTGAGGAGCATGAGCGCCCCAGGTAGGTGCAGCGGGGCCGGCGGGGGACAAGAGAAGATTGACGAGGGGATGCTTCGCGGACACTAGCTGTGCTCTAGAGGCAGCAGGGTAGGTGGTGTCAGGGGAAGTAAGGATTCCAGGCTTCAGCCCCCTCCCTGTCTCCCCCCCCCCAGCCCCTGCCAAGGGTTTGGGGCATGACCGGAGCCCCTCCTCATTCTCCCCACCCCAGCCACTCCCCGACACCCCCCCACCTGGTGCACCTGCCCCAGAGGCTGGAGTAGAAAAACTTGGCTGACACCTGAATGGCCGGAAGTTTGCACAGCCTAGCCTGACTCAGAGGCTCTTGAGAAGGTGGTCCTCCTTGTTCTCCAAAGAGAGGTGCCAGGGCAAAGGATGGCCCTCCTGTGGCCTGTATATTTGGGGACCAATGACCTGACACTTAAGGTCACCTCCCTGTGCTTGATGGGGAGGTTGAAGAGCTCATCTGTCCCTGGGAATGCAGGTTCTGAATGCGGGCGAGGGACACATTGCCTGGGGATGTGTTTCTGCTGTGAGGAGCAGAGGTGGCCACCTGCAGGGCTGCTTAGGACTGTTGCCTAAGCCTGCACTTCCTGTCACTGTCACAGCAGAGGGCCAACTCGCTCAGCATCAATCTCCATATGACCAGCCAGTTGGACTTGTAGTTTGAAAAAAAAAAAAAATTTTTTTTCTTGTGACATTTATGACTTTTCTGGGAGGTCTGACCTACTGCAAAGGTGGGGGAGGGGCCCCTCACCCAGCGTTTATTTAGTACCTTCTCATGCGTAATGAGTGCTGGAAATCCCAGGCGGTAAATCAGTTAGTGTATGGACAGGAATCCAACTACCCTGCTTCACCCTGGTGCCTTCCCTGAATCCCAGTTGTCTCTATCCCCAAGGCATCCGTGAAGAGAAAACAGACCCCCCTTGGGCCTGTGATGGGTGCTTCCAGGGTAAAGCCAGCAGCTCTCAGCCTTGCAACATCACAGGGAAGTGCTCTCTGCACCTGTACAGATTCTGTTAGCAAAGCGTCGGAAAGACGGGCTGGTCCATCACCACCCCCGCAGCTTTGAGCCTGCACAGGAACGATCCTCCTTGTGACTGAAAAGGGAAATCATTAGAGCAAATGCCTGTAGGCAAAACTCACAAGGTTGCCAGGCGCTCTGGAAGCTGAGGCCGGAGGACTGGGAGTTCCAGGCTAGCCTGGGCTATTCAGAGAAAGCCTAGAGAGACAAACCCCTCTCATGAGGATGCCAGCGCTTTTGTCTGAGTCAACCAGTGAGTACTTCCTGAGTGGCTCCGTGCTTGATCCGTGGGGGCCACAGAAGAAATATAAAACGTGAGGCTGCTGGCCTTGAGACGCCTGTCTCACAGGCAGTGTGCTCTGTTGGCAAAGAACTCAGAGGAAGAGTACGGGAGACACTCCAGAGGTCAGTAAGGCTCCCAGGCTAAGGCAGGCTGGCGATGCTTGGGCTTCCTTCTCCACTTTCCTGTGCGGCTTTGCAGCACCTTTCCCACAAGAGGGCTTTGCATGGGACTGAGGGTCTGTTCTGAGAACAGAAGGTGAGATGAAGGTCCATCACTGAGCCACACCCCAGCCCCTCACTGTGGAGTCTAGGCAGGTGCTCTACCACTGAGTCACACTCCAGTCTGACTTTTATTTTCTTCTCTCTGTCTCTCTGTCTCTCTCTCTGAGACAAGATCTCACCTATCCAGGCCACCTCTTTTAATTCTTTGAATTTATTTTGTAGCTTATGCTAGCTTTCATCATGCCATCCTCCTGCCTCAGCCTCCAGAGTATCTGGGAAGATAGGATAGGCTTTCACTACCAGGCCCAGCTTCCCCAGTGTGTTTTTTTTTTTTAAAGAAAACAAACAAACAAAAAACAAAATAAAAAACCAAAACCAAAACAAAAAGCTGCCCTTGCTTTACCTCTCTCACTATGAAGGTCAAGATGGGCGTGGTTATGTCTTATATGGGCCAGTTTCCCAGACAGCCCCCCCCCCAGGCTCAGACCACAGTTTGGCTTGCTGTTAGTCAGACTTGAATTAAATATATAGGTAGGCTTAAGGGGAGAGGGCGGAAGGGGCCAGGGTTCCATCTTCAGGGTCTGAGGTCTGGATTGGTTGAAAGGCCTGGGGCCGTCTTGCTGCCTGTTGAGTTCTGGGATGCCATTCTCTACTAGAATACCAACCTTGCTGTTTTCAGCATCCTCCATGGCAGTGGTTCTCAACCTGTGGGTGGTGACCCCTTCAGGGGTCAAGTGAACCTTTAACAGGTGTCAACTAAGACCTTGAAAAACACCCAGAGATTCACATTGTGACTCACAAGAGCAGCAAAATTACCGTTATGAAGTTGCAACGAAAATAATTTTATGTTTGGGGGTCACCACAACATGAGGAACTCTATTAAAAGGTTGCAAAACTAGGAAGATTGAGAACCACGGCTCTGTGATATTAGGGACAATGATGGAAGATGTCCTGGGGCTAGAGACATGGCTCAGTGATCAAGAACAAGTACTGCTCTCACAGACAACCTGTGTTCATTTTCCAGCAGACACATCACAGCTCACAAACACCTGGAAGTCCAGTTCCAGGAGACATAACACCCTCTTCTGGCCTCCATGGGCACTGCACTTACATGTGAATACCCACACACAGACATACAAATACACACGTTATTTGAAATACATCCTTTTTAAATTTTTTTAAAGGGAAGATGGACCTGCCACTCACTGCCTTTGCTGTTGATAGCCAAGCCCCAGGCACAGATCCAAGGTTAAAGTTTGAGGCCAGCTTCAGAGGCACAGGGCCACAGACTACTCACACTATAGCCCAGCAGAGTAGGCTTCCTTGCCCAGGCTACCTCAGCCTCGCTTTCCCTATTTATAATTCAAGATTGTGAGAATTAAAAGAAATCAGAGATTCGTGCTCGGGAAATCTACCCTGGAAATGAACTGCTCTTACTTGTGTGGCTGCATGGCTCAAGCTGGCTGGAAAGTTCTAGGATTTATTGAAATCTGGGAATCAAAAGAAAAGCAAAAAATAGCTTTCAAAAAAGCCCCTCACAAAAATGCTTTCTGCTGAAGAAAATTGACAGGGTTTTGTTTGGATTTTTTGTATGCTAGAGATTGGAGCAAGGGACTAACTCAAGTTAGACAAGGGTTCTATTACTAAGCCATGTCTCCATATCCCCTTACTGGGGGATTCTATGCAGGTGCTCTACCACTGAGCCACACCCCAGCCCCTCACTAGGGATTCTAAGCAGGTGCTCTACCACTGAGCCACACCCCAGCCCCTCACTGGGGGATTCTAGGCAGGTGCTCTACCACTGAGCCACACCCCAGCCCCTCACTGGGGGATTCTAGGCAGGTGCTCTACCACTGAGCCACACCCCAGCCCCTCACTGGGGGATTCTAGGCAGGTGCTCTACCACTGAGCCACACCCCAGCCCCTCACTGGGGGATTCTAGGCAGTGATCTACCACTGAGAGCACATCCTTGACCCCACAGAAAAATGACAAGGAACAGATTCCCAGGTGCCATCCTCTTCATCCAGCCAGGCCATGTGAGGGCAGCACAGATCTTACAAGCCACCTATGCAGAACATAGCCCGTACGCACCCCCACATGCTCCTCTGGGGACCCTGCTCTCTGGCCCCGTGGTTTTAATGGGTGACTGTTTTCAGAAAGGTAACCTTTCAGACAGTGATTTGCTCAAGGGCTCAGAGATTATAGCTGTCCCTCTTAGACTTGTGTAATGGGTGGCCGAGGCCCAATGCCAGGAGTAATAAAAGCTCACCACCAGGTCCCGCTGCCTGGCAATTGCTCTCTCTTCCCGCCTTTGACTCCTCCTCCTATCGCAGCTACGTCTGCTCCACTGCAATACTGTGGCCCACACATCCATTCCTAACTAGCTGGTGCTCCCGGCAGGTTGCGCAAGAGGAGGGTGTGCAAAGTTCATTTCTAGTCCCCAACCGTATACTTTATGTGTTAGGATAGCATCCACCTTCCTGCTTCGCTCTCACTGAGGAATATGCAGGCATTAGAGTGAAGGCCACCTCCACCCTACATCCTTCTCACACCTACAGGGAACGGAGCCAGCACCTGCCGGAACTCTTGCGTTCTCCGGGCACTGCCACCCCTAGTAGTGACCTCACTGTTAGGAAACAAGATGCTTTACGAGAAAATCTAGGGACCTGGAGCCAGAAGATGAGCCTCCTGTCCCAGCTCTGTTCCCTATGAGGCATGGGACCTCGGCAAAGTGCCACATATAACACACCAGGGCCCGCAGAGATGGCCGAAGCCTTGTTGCTCTTGCAGAGGGCCTGGGTTCGGTTCCCAGCACCCTCACGGCAGCTCACAGCTGTCTCTAATTCCATTTCTGAGGTACCCGACACCCTCTCTGGCCTCTGTGGGCACTGGGTGCACACGTGGTACCTGCACATACATGAAAGTAAAACACATAAAATAAAAAATATATAAATCTTGAAGCATAAAATTACCCTGCCAACCTAGAGAAACGGCTCAATAACTCATTTGCTTTGCAAGCACGAGGTACTAGCACTTACGTAAAAATCCGGGGCATGTTGGCATGCAATCTTAATCTCAGAGCTGAGGATGCAGAGACAAGCAGATCCCTGTAAGGCCAGCCATGGCCTGACTGATAAACTGTAGGCTAATGAGAGGCCCTGTCCAGAGGTGGACGATGATGATGTCATTCCTGTTGACAATGGTTAGAAGCCTGAGTGAGGCAGGAGGTTGACAAGTTCAAGTCCAACAAGGGCTCCAATGAGTTCAGACAATCTGGGCAACTTAGGGAGACCCTGTCTGTCTAAACTTAATTTTAAAAAGAAGTAAAGGTGTCATCCCTAAGTTAACACAGATGCTGCTTTCTTGTGAAGTCACTGTGTCACAGTGCTCCAGGGCATCTGCTTCCAAGTTTTCTGGTTGCTTTAATTGTTATGAGGACAAGAAATAGAACAACATTAAAGGTGCAATGCACAGTAGATCCTTGATATGTAAAGAGCACTTGTAAATCAATTACACTGGAATCTGTTAGCTTTATCCTGAAGGGTACAAACAAAAGTTATTTTAGCATGTGTGAGATAGATGGTCCCTTTCAAAGTGACTCAGCTCTAGGCCACAGACAGAACAAGTGTGTGGGTGGCACAGGATAGACCTGGGTGGAACCTCACCTACTCCAGAGGAAGAGTTCAGCCCAGCAGGGAAAGTGCTAAAGGAGACAAACAGAAAAGAGGCGGAGCAATCAGCACATGGTTGCGATGAGTCCACCTGAAATAATGTGTGAAATGATTCTGAAGAGGGTGCTGGACCGGAAACACGCGACACAGCATGATGGGAAAAAGCGAGGCAGGAAAGATACCTGGCCACGATGTTGGGGATGGAAAGTTCAAGGCCAGCCTGGGCTGCCTAACAAACTGGGTTGAGGAGAGGGCTGCTCATTGGGTAGAGAGCAGGCTGCACAGATGTGAGGTCCTGGCAGATATCTAGCCCTCGCATGAAAGCTGAGCGCTGTGGTGGGCTTTCCTTAGCCTGCCAGCTCTAGGTAAGGGGAGCTGAGACAGGAGAGTTATCCAGTCTGGAGTATCAGTGAGCTCCAGTTCAGTGAGAGATGGTCTCAAAATATCAGGCAGAGAACAGCGGAGTCAGTGTCTGCTCTCCACAGGCAGGCACATGGGTGAGTGTGCATACACACTCATGTGCACACACAAAGTAGGAAAGACAGAGATAGGAGAGAGGAGGGAGGTAGAGGAGAGGGTTTGGTGAAACCCAGTCACGGCACAGAGCAGGGGCTCCAGCAGCTTCGTGCATGGTTTACAATATACATCAGCACGTAAAGGAATAAACCTCACAGCTGCAGAATTCTGCTTGTGTGCCACTGTCTCATAGACAAGCTTGCATGCACAAGCATGCAAAGATCTGTGCACACAGATGTTCACGCAGGGGCAGTTCATACAGGGTAGCCATGCAATGGATGCTGTGAGGGCATGGATAAGAACGGGGTGCACTTGTGGGGACCCTTATTAGGTCAGTGTGTGGAGTACGACACCAAAATGCCTACAAGATGCTACTTATGGCGGGACCTCTAGGGCAGGTAGGAAGCTTGGGGGCTGAAAAGGTTTATCTTGGACCCTTTTCTTTCACCCAAAATGTGTATGGTTTGTGATTGTATACATGTGTGTATGCATGTGTATTTGTGTCTCTGTGTGTATATATGTGTATAGGCATTGTATGTGCATGTGTACCTGCATGTATACATGTGTGCGCATGCACGTACATGTGTGGGCATATAGAAATCAGAGGTCAGCCTCTGGTATTGTTCCTCAGGAGCTGTCCAGTCTGTTTTTGAGACAAGGTCTCAGCAGCCTGCGGCTCACCTAGTAGGCTGGACTGGCTGGCCAGTGAATCCCAGGGATCCTCCTGTCTCCATCCCGGAGCTGGAGTTTCAAGCGTGACCACCTTTTATGTGGTGCTGAGACTGAACTCAGGTCCTCACGATTGCACAGCAAGAGCTCTGCTGAGAGAGCCACAGACCCCGGCTCCGGCCCTTGTCTGAGACGTTTGTACAGCTGAGTTGAGTTCTAGCTTTCGGAGATTCCAACTCACCGAGACCTAGCAGCGTTTCCTTTGGTGCTGAGTATCTTTTTCAACTCTGTCCCCCCATGAGAGCAATGCGAGGAACCCAGGTTGTGGCCTCTGTTGTGATGCAAAACCAATGCCCATCAGTAGTGAAACAAACAAACAAACAAAAAAACCCTTTATTTTACTTCATTTATTATTGTTGTTGTTGTTGTTGTTTTAGGGTTTCTATTGCTGTGAAGAGACTCCATGACCACAAAAACTCCTATAAAGAAAACATTTCATTGGGGCTGGCTTACAGTTTCAGAGTTTCAGTCCATTATCATCAGGATGGGGAGCATGGCGGCATGCAGGCAGATGTGGTGCTGGAGCTGAGAGTTCTACATTTTGACTCAGAGGCAACAAGAAGTTGACTGACTGTCACACTGAGGGAAGCTTGAGGAAAAGAGACCTCAAAGCCCGCCCCCACAGTGTCACACTTCCTCCAACAAGGCCACACCTCCTAATAGTGTCACTCCTTTGGGGGCCATTTTCTTGCAAACCATCACCATTATTATTATTATTATTATTGGTATTTTGCTTGCATGTATGTCTATGCACCACATGGGTGCCTGGTGCCCACAGAGGCCAGAAGAGGACATAGAATCCACTGGGACTGAAATTACAGATGGTCGGGAGCCACCACATAGGTGCTGGGAACTGAACCCGGGTCAGGGGTTTTAATCACTGAGCCATCTCAGCAGCCACCACTTATTTATGTGTTTTTTTTATTTATCTGTTTTGACACAGGGTCTCACTATACAGCCCGGGCTAGCCTGGACCTAGCTGTGTAGACCGGTCTAGTCACAGAGATCCTCCTGCCTCTTGCCAGGATTAAAGGTGTGGGCCACCACACCACACCTGGCATCATTTCTTTTCTTATTATTTTTGTATGTATGTGTGAGTGTCCATGCACATGTGTGTGCAAGTGTGCACATAGGTGTGAAGTCAGAAGAGGATTTCAGGCCTCCTACCCCATCACTCTGCACCTTCTTCTCCTGAGAGACACAAACCTGGAGCCAGGCTGACTGGCAGCAAGCCCCAGCAATCCAACTGTTTCCCCTGACCCCACATGGTACTGGAATTACAGACAAGCATGTGACCACACCCAGCTATGATGTGGGCGCTGTAGATTTGAACTCAGATCCTCCTCATTGTGGCTCAGCAAACACTCTCACTGAATCATTTCCCTGGCTCAGGATTTGATTTCATCAAGATAGAACATACACTGTATGCTACGGCCTCACACATACAGCTCCATGGGTTTGGTGTGGTTTTCTTAGACTGGGCCACAGAAGGCAATTTTCACACACAAAATTATTTTGAGCAGGTTCCCCCATCGCCCTCCCCTGCCTGTCTCCTCCCCCACCTTGTTCCCCTAGTTAGTTTCAATTCTCTTTCTGCGTCTTCTGCACAGAGTGATTTTGTGCAGCTATAGAAAATCTAGGACAAGAGAGATTTCATGTATACATGTGGAGCCAAGCATTAGGGACAGACCATTCATAGACACCCAGGGTGTCTCTCACAAGCCCTCCCAATAGCCAGCCCCAATGTGAACTGTCCCCAATGTGGACTGTCCCCTACGTTCCGTGAGCCTTGCTTCATCTTCCCTGACCTTCACACAAACACAGTCGTACGCGATAGTCTCTCTCTCTGGCTTCCTTTACTCAGCAGGTCTGGGGAACTCCTCCATGGCTACACAGCACATTCTACATATTAATCATATTTTTCCCCATTCCACCATCAGTAAGCATGTCTATGTGGTGAAAGATACACACTGGCCTGGGAATACAGCTCAGTGGTAATGTGCTTGCCTAGCCAGTGTGAGACTCTCGGTTTAAAGCTCAGCACTGAAAACAAAACAAAAAGTGTGCTTAGGCTAGGCAACCAGCTTGGTTAAGTCCAGTTTCACTGGCAATGTCCCAAGCATCCTAATCAAAATCAGTAGATACCTCCTCCTCCTGGGTGGTCTGAGTGAAAATGGCCCTGTAGACTCACATATTTGAATGTTTGCTCCCCAGTTGGTGGAACTGTTTGAGAAGGATTAGGAGGTGTGGCCTTGTTGGAGAAGGTGTGTCATTGGGGATGGGCTTTGAGATTTCAAAAGCCCGTGCTGGGCCTAGTCTGTTTCTCTGCCTCCATCTTTTGGATCAAATGTAAGCTGCTCTCAGCTACTGCTCCAGGGCCATACCTGCCCACCACCATGTTCTCTGCCATGACGGTCATGGACTTGCCCTCTGAAACTATAAGCAAGTCCCCAATTAAATGCTTCCTTTTATAAGTTGACTTGGACATGGTATCTCCTCACAGCAACAGAACAATAACTAAGACACCTCCCCAGCATGCTTAGCCAAGACACTGACTTTGACGTCATTGTCACAGTGTCTTCATGGCCTGTTTGGTTGGATGCTTTCTGGTCTTGGCATCCATGGTGAACACAAATGTGGGATTGTCCTCTTTCTCATAGAGGAGCCCATTAGTGGGGGATGGGATGGCCAGCTGTGCTCTGTGTGCTTCTCCTAGTGGCTGGCTTCATGGCCAAGGGGTCTTAGAGTCTCTCTTTTATTAGACAGTTTTGGGGTCCACATGGCACAGCTTATGTATGGTGGTCAGAGGACAGCTTGTGGGAGTCAGTTCTCTTCTCCACCATGTGAGCCCCAGAGATCAGAGATGAATTCAGGTTGTCAGGCTTGGCTGCAAGCACATTAACTTTTCGGGCAATCATACCAGCACTATTTGTGTTTTAGTCTGCTGGGCTAGCAGCCTTGAGAGTTAGGGAATTATTACTAGTACAAAGTAAAACTGCATTGTATTGACACTGGTAATTCACTTGTTGCCTCCAGAAAGGGTTTTGTAACTCACTAAAGCCTTAGAAGAAGAAATGGCTTTTTAAAAAAGATAGTTGCATGTAATTGGGCATTTGGTTCTGGGGAAATGCTTGATTGAGTAACAGTGGCATTACATGAGTCTTCCCAAGCCCTCTATCTCCAGTTCTCAGTTGTTTTAGAAAAAAACAAGTTGTTGGGCCAGCAAGATGGCTGGGGGCCAGGGGTGAGAGGGAGGGCAGGGCCCACAAGGTTGAAGGAGAAAACCAGTTGTCTTCTGACCACAATACACACACTATTGACAGGAGTCCTTCTGCGTATGCACACACATATACATATTGAATGCAATTCAGAAAAATCAACTTGTGCTGGGCAGGATGGTACATGCTTGTAATCCTGGGCTTAGGAGGATGAAGCAAAAGTATTGCAGATTTGAAGCTAGCCTGAGCTACATGGTGAGTTCCAGGTCAGCCTGAGCTACATCAGGCTTGGCAGCAAACTCCTTTATTTTCAAAGATCTTTGTTTGCTTGCTTGCTTGCTTGTTTGTTTGTTTTGAAAACAGATGAGGGAGAGGTCTGGGAAGTGGCTCCAGGGGTAAGAGCACTTGCTGTGCAAGCATGGGGACCTGAGTTCAAAGCCCCAGCATCCATGTAAAAAGCCCAAAATGGCTGCACACTCCAGCAACCCCAGCATTGGAGGCTGGAGACAGGCAGATAGGGAGCCTGCTGGCTGATCATCCTTGCTGACTGAGCTTCCAGTTCAGTAAGAGACTATGTCTCAAGGCATGAAGGCACAGTGATAAAGGAAGACACTGCCAACACACACACACACACACACACTTGCTGAGATGTTTTAAATTCCACCTTAAATAAATAATTAAGTACCTTATATTGTTTAATATCCTTTAAGGGAGGGTCTTTGAATTGAGTTTGGATCACTGAGCCGCAGGGCAATCTTGGCCAAGTTCCTTCACTCCACAGAGACTCAGTCTTCTCTTTATTCAAAGGAGAAGATCAAATGGGACTTGAAGCTGACAGGGATTCCATTTTGCAGGCCAGTTCCAGTCAGCTGGTAATGGCTTCCAGGAGCACTTCATAGAGAATCCAGGCTTGGTGGTAGGAAATTCTGATATCAATTGTTGATGTCTGCTGTGGTCAGGCATCTGAAAGGGGCAGCCTGGGCACTCTTTCCTCTTCTCTACCAGCTATAAAACTCCATGGTGACCTCGTGACTTTGAACAAATCACTTCACTGCCCCCAAGATTTTGTTTCTTCATGAAACAAGATGAAGATGAATAATCTTTGCCTTCCTGCTCTACAAAATTGCTCAGAGGCGCTTACGAACTAAGTGGGTGAAAAATGGTGATGGGAGCAACCGAGCCTTCTGTAAAGTGAAGGTTGATTTTTATTAATTGACCTCTCTGGGCATGTATCCTGTCATCAGTCGTGGAGTCTTTTGCACCAGCCTTTACTCTGACCTTGAGCATCCTCCTCCAGCTTCCCTTCCTCTGGAAGATGGGGCCATTTGACTTCCTGGAGGTCAGAGAGAAATGGAGTAAATACAGATATTGGGTACAGGCTATGGTCCTTCAGTAATGCGGGATCTTTCTATCTTTAACAGTAGTGTGTGTGTGTGTGTGTGTGTGTGTGTGTGTGTGTGTGTGTGTTTACTTGTGCATGTGTATATGGCAGACAGAGGTCAACCTTGAATGTCATTCTCAAGAGTCATCCATCTTGAATTTTTCTTTTTCTTTCTCTTTCTTTTCTTTTCTTTTTCTTTTTCTTTTTTTTTTTTTTTTTTTTTTTTTTTTTTTTTTTTTTTTGGCAGTAATTGGTGGAGAGGGGCAGGGGTTGCATGCCACAGCATGTGTGTGGAGGTCAGAGGATAATTTGTAAGAAGTTGGTTCTTTCTTTCTACCACAAGGTCTCAAGAGTCACTCTGGTTCATCAGGCTTGGCAGCAAGCTCCTTTATTCTCAAAGACATCTCCCTGGCCCTCATATTGTTTTTGGGGGGGCAGAATCTCTCACTGAAACCTGGAGTTAGCCAATTTAGCAAGGTTGGCTGGTCACAGAGCTCCAAGAAGCTACCCACACCCAATTCCCCAGCACTGGGATTACACAATCACACCACCACACTCAGCCTTTTCACATGGCTTTGGGGAGTTGAACTTGCTTGCACAGTGAACCCTTTACCAACTGAGCCATCTCCCTGGGCCACAACTCAACATCTTTAATACCTGGCCAAGTGCAAGTTCAGAGTTCCTTCTTGCATACTGGAACCCCCAAAGCTCCTGGTCCATACTACTGCCCTTGCCAGTGATGCCGCTGCCTACTAGATGGGAGAAACATCCTCCCCAAATTCATCTTCTTTTTCCTTAAGGGTCCATCCTCCTTCTGCAGATCTCTACAGTGAATTGAGTTCCCCAGTTGAGTAGTTAGGAGCACTCTGTCATTCTGGCGGCTGTGTCGGGAAGCTCTGGTGAATCAGTGGGATCAACCCACACCTCCAGTACAAACACCCAGACACATCTATCTTTGTCACCCGACAAACAGCCCTGTCCCTAAATCCACAAGCCCGCTTCCTTTCTTCTTGAATGCTGCTAGCCTCTTACGCCATATCCCATAGAGAGCCTGTGGGTTGCTGGATCCTGTGTGTATTAATGTCTCCCAACACTTCCTGGGAACTCTCTGTCTGTTGTTTGGTTTGAGCAAAGCTTTGAGGTGCTTCTTCTTGCCCATGGTGTATACCAAGTTGGATTTGCTGACTAGTTGTCCAGACCCTTACTTGCTAGCTTGTGTGTTTTATGGTAATCATCTCTCTTTCTGCTTTTTACTTCGGGCTTTTGTGGTGAGCAGTGTTTGTTGTGGTGTGAAATGATATACATTCAGAATTTTCCAAGACACAAAAGCATAGGCCTTTTTTTTGGGGGGGGGAGGGCGGTCCTGGTTTGATTTTTTTTCTTTTTCTTTTAGCAACAGATAAATAGAGGACTTGAGTTTCCTGCCATGCTGGAAACACTGAATCAGACTCTTGTTTTCTTTAAAATCTGAAAAGCTCAGCCAGGAGTCAAGAATCAAAGAGGCTGTTGAAGGTAGTATCTGATAGGCTGAGGTACACCCCCTTCCTAGGGACTGCTGAAGCAGAGGTGTGTGTCCACTCACACAGACACTCAGCTTGCCTAACTAAAGCGCTCCTTCTAGAAGGAGCAGCAGCAGTTGGATATAGTAACACTAAGACAAAGACAGACAGATCCCTGGGGCACAATGGCTGGTCAGACAGCCTAGCCAAACTGGGGAGCCCCAAGCCAGTTAGAGGTCCTGTTTCAAGAGTAACAAGGTGGCTGGCTCCTGAGAAGCAACATGCAGGTTGTTCTCTAGCTTACACACACACACACACACACACACACACACACACACACACACACATACATGTATACCCACAGGAACACACACACACACACACACACACACACACACACACACAAATAAGAAAATTACTGGGCCAGCTCAACAGGTAAGGGTGCCCCACATGGTAGAAGGAGTGAACAGACTCCCGAGAGTTGTCCTCTACCCTCCACACATGCACCAGGGCACCTACATGCTTGTGTGAGCACACGGGAGCACACGCAAGTGATAAAACATTAAATGCTGTAGGAGCTTGAGCAGTGCTTGTCACTTCTCCTATGATTTGTTCGTTCCTTCAGGCAGTTCAATGCCCGGTGTCATCCACAGAGAAACTGTTGTGATGAGCATGCCCCTGTCATTACCAGCCCCGGGACCTCAGACAGCTCACTGAACTGCCCCTCCATCCTCATCTATGAGGATAAGTCAGGAGTTGGCCCCCATCTGTAACCCCCAGCTCTCAGGAAGCGGAGTAGAGGGATTGGGAGTTCAAGGTCGTGCTCACCTACATAGTGAGTGTGAGGCTAGCCTGGGCTGGGTAAGACCCTGTCTTGAAGAGGAAGAAGAGGAGGTGGTAAGCTAGAGAGAGGACGGGAAGCAGGCAGGCAAGCCAACAGGTCCCAGGGCCTCACAGAATTGGGGCAGTCATCTCAAGAAGGGGCTCCTGGTAGATGGGGAGCCCACCTCCTTCTCTCCCTTCTTGCTCTCTTTCATACCCACTTTTTCCCGTTCACTATGGGGTGAAGCCATAAGCAGATCCTCACCAAATGTGGCCCCTTGACCTTGGACTTCACAGCCTCTACACCCACAAGCCAAAGACATTGCTGTTCATTGTACATGACCCAGTCTATGGTTTTCTGTTCCAGCAGAAGTGTGGTGGACTAAGACACATGCACACACACATCCCATATCAACACAGACACACAATACCATACATATACAATGCTATACATACAATGCATAAACACACACATATACACACATATGCACTTAACACACACCCAGAAACTACCACGTACACTCCGGGATGTACTAATAATTCAGGAGGTGGGAACTGGAAATATGGCTCAGTGGGCAGAGCACTTGCCTAGCATGCATAAGGCCCTGTGTTCCATTCCCAGTGTTGGCTAAATCAGGTATAGTGACATTTACCTGTAATGGTGGCATTGAGGAGATAGAGGCATGAATATCATAAGTTCAAGGTCATCCTTGACTACATGGTGAGTTTGAGGCCAGGCTGGACTGCATGAGACCCTGTCTCAAAAAAGTGTATCAGTGAAGAAAAGAAAGGTCTCCACCCCGTGCATATCATCTGGTGTCATAGTTAGCACTTAATAGACCAGACTCCCCTGGAAAAGGTCTCAAGTACTGTCTTTATCAGACTGGTCTGTGGATGTGTCTGTAAGGGATTGCCCTGACTGCTGTGGGAGGGCCTCACCCACTGTGGGCAGGACCATTCCCTTGGCAGGTGGTCCTTAGCTAAAGAAGGAAGTTAGCGAACAAGCCGGCAAGCTGCATTCCTCCATGGTTTTCTCCTTCAGGCTCCTGCTTGAGTTCCTGCCCTGACTTCCTTCAGTGATGGACTGTGATCTGGAGGTGTGAGCCACACAAACCCTTTCCTCCCTGAAGCTGCTTTTGGTCGAGTGTTCCACCGCAGCAGCAGAAAGGACACCACATCTGTTGAGATAGATGGGGAACAGCCAGGTGCAAGACAGCACACTTGCTTTGATGATGAGCTAGGGAGCAGGTTGACCAGAAGGAGTTCAACAAGATCTCCTGGAGCTGGGAGAAGTTGAAATGACAATGGGAACATGAACAAATTTTGGTGTGGCAGATGAGTGGGAAAAATGGCCTATACAAGGCTGGGGCAGGGCCAAGATGGGGCTCAGCATGAGGCCCTGATCCTGTCCCCAGAACCCATGTCATTTAAAAAGAAAAAAAAAGCAAGGCAGTGTACCTCTGTAATCCAGTGCCAGGGAGGTGGACACAAGTGGATCCCTGGGATTCACTGGTTAGCCAGCCCAGCCTAATCTGTGAGCTCTGAGTTCAGTGAGAGACCCTGCCTCAAAAACAAAGTGAGTGTGGGGAGATGGGTCGGTGGGTGAGAGTGCTGGTGTGCAAGTGTGAGGACCTGAATTCGAATCTCCAGCATCCAGGTAAAAAGTTGGGCATGGCTGTGCACACCTATAACCCAGCACTGCGGGGAATGGAAACAGGAGGATTGGGGTGTCTTGCTGGCTGCCAAGCTAGCTCCGGGATCAGAGAGAGACCTCATCTCAAAGGAATATGGCAGGGAGTGACAGAGCATGGCATTTGATGTTCTTCTTCAGCCTCTACATGAATGCATGGCCACCTGCACACACACACACACACACACACACACACACACACACACACAGCTGAGGAAGACATCTGACTTCAATCTCTGACCTCCACATGTGTGAGCGCACACACACAACACACACAAACAAGCTAGAAGACATCGACAACTCTGACCCACAGTGTGAGCACACACACATATTACACACACACACACACACAGCTGAGGAAGACATCTGACTTCAATCTCTGACCTCCACATGTGTGAGCACACACACACACACACACACACACACACCACACACACACACCCCTCCTCCACCACACACACACACACACACACACACACACACAGCTATAGCTAGTGTTGTGTGTATTTTAAAAAATAAAAGATATGAGGACATGGGGACAAGGGTGGAAGGCCATGCCACCACAAGCTCGGGATGCTGTGCCAAGAAGGGCAGATGCTGTCCTACAGGCGAAGCTGAGCCACTGGGGCATTGGAGCAAGGGCTGCACGCCAGGACGGATGGACAGGTTACAGAGATCACGGACAGCAGTGAGGAGAACAGATGGGACCCTCAAGGCAAGAGGCAAGCCCTCGTTTAATTGGACACAGGCCAGGCAGAGTTTATTGCTACTCCAGGAAACTTCACACTGAAGTACAACACACACACACACTCACTTGAGGGCCACGAAGCTCCTGAGTGTGTGTTTTTGTGATTGCCACAGAGTGTGCTCACACCTCTGAGGGACATTGAAGTAGGAACAGAACACAGCAAGCTGAAAAGTAATACTGTAGGATGGTGGTTTCTACTACAGTAGGAACTTTTAGTTAAGTATGCCCAGCTCTCCCATTCATCTCTCTGCTTCCTGACTGAAACAATGTCACTAGCAGCTTCACACTCCTGCCACCTTGATTGCCCACATAGTGGATTAAAACCTCAAACTGAGCCAAAATAAGTCCTCTATTTTAGATTCAATTCTATTAATGTGATAAAATACCCTGACAAAAAAAAGAACCAAAACCAACTTATGGGGAAGGGTTTATTTCAGCTCACAGTTCCAGGTGACAGATCATAATTATAGGGAAGTCAAGGCAGGAACTTGACACAGCTGATCACATAATATCCACAGTCAAGCGCAGAGAATAAACGCATGCATGCTCAGCTCTCAGCTCCATTTCTCCACTTGTCCAGTTCAGGATCCCCTGTCTAGGGAATGGTACACCCCACAGGGGGCTGGGTGTTCCCACATCAGTTAACAGGCAAGACAATCTCCCACAGACATGATCTAAGCCCCTCACTGAGACTCTTCCCAGGTGAACCTACACCGTGTCCTCCTTCTTCTTTCTTATATACTTCACTTTTCTCACCCCAAAAGCAAAAGGAACACGGTATGAGTTATACTCTCTAAAGCACACTCATTTTAAGCACATATTCGGTGGGTTTTCATAAATATTGTTAGCCACGTAGCCACAATCTCAGTCGAGATAGAGAATGCTTGCATCGGGCCACAAAGCTGCCTTGTTACTCAATACAGTCCCTGGGACAGCATCTTCCACCTGTACCTCGGACTGTCAGAAAGGCACGCTCAGGCCCCACCCTGAGCCTGCTGGATTCAAATCTCCATTTTGACAGGTTGGTAAGGGACTCAGTGTGCACATATAGACAACCCAAGTTCCCATGGAGAGAGTTGATGAGCCCGAAGTGCTGTTCCCCTTGATGTAAAGCAGGTCCAGAGTAAATGATATGTGATTAAAGAGAACAAAAGAGGAGTAAAGAACATGCCAAACGGGGAGGAAACTGGGAAGCCATAGCGAGAAGCTGCTCTGATCCCTGGACCACAGACTTGCTCTTCCCAGGCCTGTCCTCCAGTGACATGACAGCTCCGGAAAACTGTGAGTGCAAGATTTGGGGACACTGTGGCTTGTGGGGAAGCTACTTCTAGCTCTCTGTTCTGGACCAGAATTGAGGAAGCCCTCTGACCAAACCTGTGTGGTGTGGCAAAAACCTTAATTTGGAAATTTGTCTAAAATTTTTTACAAGTTTTTGTTTGTTTGTAATATTGGGTATTGAATCCAGTGCCTTGTACATGGGAGGTGCTCTACCACTGAGCCACACCCCAGCCCCTCACTGGGGGATTCTAGGCAAGTGTTCTTCTGTTGAGCTATATCAAGGGCCCTTTGTACTTTTTATTTGGGGAAAGGGTCTTCTAAGTAGGTCAATTAGGCCTTGACCATATAATTCTCCTATCACAGCCTCCCAAACCCTACAATTATAAGCATGAAGCTCCACACTCATTTCTGTAGTTTTTAAATGTAAATTAAATTTTTTAACATTTAGCTAGTTAGTTAGTTAGTTAGTTAGTTAGTTGGTTAGTTAGTTGTGTGTGCATATGGATCATTTTCTAACAAGGGAAGTCTTATTCTGGTGCCAGCAAATGAAGCCAATAACTCAAGCAGGACCGTGATGGGAGGAGAGTGAACTTCCTCTGGCAGCAGGCCAGCAGGTAGAAATGGACAGTTTTCACTCCACATCCATTTCTTAGGCACACAAAGGTGTCTGAGGTTTCTGTGAGTCTAATTTTTTTTTTAAAGCAGAATCTTAGCTCTTCGGTCCAGGTTGGCCTGAACTCACTATGTAGTCAAGGTTAGCTTCAAACTCGCGGCCTTGCAGTTCTGTGGTTCCTAATTCCTCATAGACCCTCCTAGCACTTCCATTTTCTGTTCACCTTACCCACTACCTCTGCTTGCTCCTTATCTTCCACCTCATGGCACCCGTACATGAGTCATAATTATTCTAACCCCTGTCTGATCATTCCCGACATCTGTCCACATCACTGCTGGATCCAGCCCTGGCACCACTTTATCTTCAGAGTGTGGTTTTGTTTGGTTGTTTGTCCTCATTTTTCTGGCACACCTTGTGTGTTTTTCAATGATGGCTGTCCCTGCTGGGCTGAGTAATAGTAGCTATGGTTTGGGACTGTGGAAGTAGCTCATCTCTGAACTGCCCCGTGTTCAAGTTGGGTTCCCAGCACCCATGCTGAGGCTCTAAGGGATCCAGCACCCTCTTCTGGCCACTTGGGAGCACTGCATGCAGGTGCACAACCTCCCCCACACACCCACCCACACAGACACACAGGCATACATAGAATTAAAACATTCTTTTAAATCTTTTTTTTTTTTTAACAAATAATGGAATGGGACCATGCAGTGGGAGGGTTCATGTATTTAGGTTCTGTTCAGTGTGTGTTGTAGTTAGAGGTGCCCAAAGCTTCAAATTGCTGGGACTGCCCTCACTTGCCCCACCCCCCACCCCCACCCCCTCACCCCCCACCCCTGGGCATCCCTGTGTCCTCCTGCTCCCAGCTCGGCTTAGTTCTGCAGGCCTGGCAGCTATAATCCACCGTGACTTGGGGCCACGTAGTGGTGTAACTGGGGTTTTGAGGACAAAGGTTCAAGCTGCAGCAGCCTTGACCGGTTAGGTCCAGCCGCCCATCCCACCACAATGCTGAAAAAGATAGGTTGTGCTGACCCGCCGAGAGGGGAGACTTAACCAACGTCACCACTGTAAACAACAACCCCCCTGCAAGCCCACCTTCAGGGACAGACGAGAGAGTCAGGCTTAAGTAGACAAGGAATTGGGGCATGTGATACATGGGGAAGCGGCCCTGGTCAAGACGGGGTCTGGCGGGTTGTCCTCTCAGCTCTTGCTCTACAGTGTTCTAAAGAAGTCCTGATCACTGCCATGGCTCGGTGGAGCCAGCTGGATCTCCCATGATGGAGACACCTCTGCTCCGGCGTGAGCCTTCGCCATCGTGGTTGACTGCCCTGCCTCACCCTGTCTGGGCAGAGTGTCCCACAGGCTCCTGGTTGTGTCGGAGTTGGGTTAGGCCTCTCACAACAAAGATGCCTGTGGTTCAGCCCCGCTGTTCGCAGAATTCCGAGTGACTCAAGGGGAAAGCTGAGGAGGTAAATGCAGAGCCAGGAGGTCATGGAGGAGTTCGTGAGACCAGCAACTGAGGTCCTGTTTCAGGCATTCTGGAAAAGCATGGGCAAAGGAAAACATTTTATAACCTATCACTAGTGTCAGTATTTAGTGAACCTGTGCTTCAGGGCTGGAACATTCATAAGCGACTCTCCAAGGACATACTTTACGGTCTACCTCTGAGGCCACATGTGGGTGAGTCCACAGGACCAGAGCCAGCCCCTCCTCTGGCCACCAGAAGCTGCAATGCAGCAGCCAGTATTCAGCCATGGCCCACACAGCCTTCTGGGGTTCGCAGAGGATGTTCTGATGGAACCCCTTCTTGGGATCCCCCAAAGAAGCCTCTGTCCTCATTGACATCATCCTTATTCCTGCTGTCACTGAGGGGTCCTCAATGGGGTCAGTACCCAGTTATTGTGTTTGTTTGTTTGTTTGTTTTGTTTTGTTTTGTTTTGTTTTTGTAATTGGCTCTGCTCAACTCACTGTAGAAGATTTGAGGAGTTCAGTTTAAAACCTAAAAGATGAGAAACCAAGCCACTGGCTTCCTGGCCCACCTGCATGCTCAGTGTGGCTTGCTGTCTTCGTCACTTGGCACAGCTCATGACCTCTTAGAGCTGTGGAATGACAGCTTTGATGCCCTGACGCTGCACTGGCAGGACACCAGCCCCTCGTTACCATCCCATGCCCCCTCATGCCTGCTCTGTCTCCTCCTTAGACCTCCCCTAGAGTCAAAGGGGTACGCAGCTCCTGCCAGGTGAGGGGATGGTGGCCTGGCCCCAACCTGTGACCAGTGTCCATAGAAAGAACTTCAAGCCGGGCAGTGGTGGCGCATGCCTTTAATCCCAGCACTCGGGAGGCAGAGGCAGGCGGATCTCTGTGAGTTCGAGGCCAGTCTGGGCTACCAAGTGAGTCCCAAGAAAGGCACAAAGCTACACAGAGAAACCCTGTCTCGAAAAAACAAAGGAAGAAAGAAAGAAAGAAAGAAAGAAAGAAAGAAAGAAAGAAAGAAAGAAAGAAAGAAAGAAAGAAAGAACTTCAAATCTCACCTTCAAGAGGCTGAGGTGGTGGCTCAGTGGATAAAGTGCTTGCCATGCTAACAGGAAGACCTGAGTTCAGTTCCCCAGTTCCCACATACAGCCAGACTTGTCTTTAATCTCAGTGTCTCTATGCCTGGAAAGCAGACAAAGACAAGGAAAACCCTCAAAAGCTCAAGGACAACTCACCCAGTGTGTGCATTGTGAAGGACAACACAGCCAAACAAAGTGAAAGGTACAGTCAATGGCTGAGGTTGTCTGCTGATCGCCACATGCAGGCAATGGCCCATACATAAGCATCTACATACACACATACGTACATATGTATCACACACACACACACACACACACACACACACACACACACACGGTAAAAAAACAAACAAACAAACAAAGTGCCATCAAATCAACTGCACTTAACTCCTGCATCAGGCTCAGCTCTTGCCCAAGCCCAGCAGGCCACCCTCACCCCCTGACCTCTGTCCCTCTGCTCTTCCCTTCCTACTTGCCTGGCAGTTCTCTCCAGCTCAACGGCCTCCCTTAGCTGACTTTCCATTGCACTCTGTGGTGGAGAGAAACCACATCCCTGGCTGTGGCCCAGTGGGTAGTGCTTGCCTAGCATGCAGGAAGCCTTGGGTTCGATCCCACAGAAACTAGTGATGCATGCCTGTCACACTAGCACTTGGGATATGGGATCAGAAGTTCAAGGTCATCTTCAGATAGGCAGTTTGGGGTCTGCCTGGGCTTCATGAAAACCTGTCTCAAGAAAAAAAGAAAAGACTCAAGGGTTGGGGCTGAAGAAAGGGTCCAGTGGGTAACAGCATTCGTAGCGCACACATGAGGGCCTGAGTTAGGATCCCAGCACCACCTAATCAGCTGGGTGTGGCTGCGTGCACCTGAACCCACACTGCTGTAGAGGCTGAGACCAGAGGCCTTGCTAAGGCTTGCGGCCTATCGGGTTAGCTCCAAGCATCATGGGAGATGCTGTCACGTGGGAATAAGGCAGATAGTGATAGAACAAGGTACCTGCCATCCTCCTCTAGCCTCCCAATGTGCACATACACCATGAAAACACACACACACACACACACACACACACACACACACACACACACGGTGGAGAAACTGCAGTACAAATGAAAACAGCTGCAGCCACTGCAGGAAACATCTGGGCAGCTGCAGTAGGAAGCTCCCTTAGAGTTAATATTTATTTATTGACTGTAGTGGTTAATATTTATTTATTTAAGGTGTGTGGGCATTTGCCTACATGTATGTGTATGCACCATCCATTTGCCTGGTCATATGAGAGGTCAGAAGAGCACATCAAATTCCCTGGAACTAGAGTTACACATGGTGTACTACCATGTGAGAGCTGGGAACTAAACTTGGGACCTCTTCAAGAACAGTAAGTATTCTTAACCACTGAGCCAACTCTCCAGCTCATGACGATTATCTTGATTATCAGTTTGACTGAACTTAGAATCACCTAGGAGACACATCTCTGGGCATATCTATAAGAGACTATCCAAAGAGGCTGGGCTGTGGCTCAGTGGTAGAACTCCTGCCTAGAGTCCCTCAGTGAGGGGCTGGGGTGTGGCTTAGTGGTAGAGCCCCTGCCTAGAATCCCCCAATGAGGGGCTGGGGTGTGGCTCAGTGGTAGAGCCCCTGCCTAGAATCCCCCAGTGAGGGGCTGGGGTGTGGCTCAGTGGTAGAGCACCTGCCTAGAATCCCTGCTCTGATGTTGGAGATTCCCAGTCTCTCTGAGCTCTGGTTCCTTATCTGTGAGATGAGTGCTGTATTAACCTCTGTTTCCTTTCTGTGACTAAATATCTAACAAAACTACTTAAAGGAAGGAAAGTTTCACTTCAGTTCACAGTTTCAGAGGGGTTTCCTCTAAGGCCACTTGACCCTGTGCATTGGGGAAGAACATCATGGTGGCAGGAGGGTGTGGTAGTGGAGAAATGTTAACTCATGCCAGACAGGGAGCAGAAACAGAGACAGCTACTGGCCAGGACAAGACATATCCCCTAGTACCCACCCCCGCCCCCCCATTGACCACCTTCCTCCAACTAGACAACCTCCCAGTGCTTCCAGAACCACCCAGAGAAGCATCACCATCAAGTTGAACACACGAGCCTGTGGGGGACAGTTCCTCATCAAGTGACAGCATGTATACTGTGTGTATCACAGACACAGGCAAGTAGGGTATCAGCTTGGAGATGCTTAGAGCCACATGTGGTCAAGTCAGCCAACAAGGGCGATCGTTATAGGTATTTACGATCCCAATTTCCTCCCCTGTCCTTGTTTGGATTTTCACATTAATCACCAAACAGCCCCCTCTCCCTGGTTAGTTAGGGTGACCTTCTAATTTATTATCCAAACCTGGGTGCTTTTTGTTTTAATTAACATCCAGAAAATTGACTCCCTTTGGCATGTAGTGCTATGAATTTTAATGCCTGTGTGGGCTCATGTAACCACCACAGCAATCTGGATTCAGAATGACTCCATCCTTCCCGAAATAACTCATGAGAACTGCTCCTCCGTGACACACCTGCTTCTCTTCCCAACCCTAGCACTACTGTTGTGCTGGGGCATCGTGGTTTTCTCTTTGCGTGAACAGTCTATCAGTAGCATTCTATAAGATGCAGGCTTTTGACAGCACCCTCATTCACCAAATCACTGCCTTGGAGATTCATCCATGTTAGGATATGTATGAATAGAGGTTTTTCCTTCCTTTTTTGTTGTTGAGTAATATTCCACTGTATGGATGTACCATATTTGTTAATTCACCAATTGGTGGACACTTACATTGATACAGTTTGGAACAGTTTGTGTATAGATGTGTATACACATTAGTTTGCAGGGTTTTGTGTGAATGCAAGTTTACATTGTTCTAGGGTGAATACGTACATATGAGTAGAATTTCTTAGTTTTATAAAGATGACTAAGCTGCCTCCCAAAGTATGCTTTGTTGTTTAGATGTTAGCAGGGATTGAACCTTGGCACCTCATGCATGCTAGGCAGCTGCTCTGACGCTGAGTGTTCACAGCCCTACCAGTGAGTTCTGACCACTGCAGGTCTTCACCAGGGCTTGGTATTTTTTTTTTCATTTGGAACAATGCTGGAGCTGAGGAATGTCATCTCAACGTGGTTTTACTTTGCCTTGCCTTCATGGTGAATGCTGCCTGTTACGGCTTCAGTGTGATGGATCTCCCACAGCTTTGCCTGTTGGTGCTGTTTGGGGAGTTTGTGAAACCTTGGAACAAGGGGTCTGGTGTGCAGACACAGGAGTGTGGGGACAGGACTAAAAAGACCAGTCTCTAACACAGCACTGTGTCCAGCATGCCTGGTCTCTCTCTCTCTCTCTCTCTCCCTCCCTCCCTCCCTCTCTCTCTCTCTTTTTCTCTCCCTCCCTCTCTCTCCCTCTTCCCCCCTCTCTCTCTCCCTTCTTCTCCTCACTCAGTTGAGCCCTAAGTTCCAGTTGTCACAGATGCATGCTACCACTGCCGCCATGCCTTCCCACCGTGATGGGCCATATCCCCTTAAACCACGAACCAATTAGATCCCTCCTCCGTTCAGTCATGTCTGTCTGGTAGTCACAATGATGTGAAAAGTAACTAACACAACACTGAAACTTCTTTGTATGTAGTATGTGCACATTTGGACACATGCATGTGCTTACATGAACACATATGTGCAATGTATCTGGAGTTCTGGGATGGAAGAACTTTTCCTTTCTTGAAGCAGGGCCTCTCACAGACCTGGAACTCATCATGTAAGATAGGCTGGCTGGCTAGCGACTCCAGAGATTCACATGTCTCCACCTCCCCAATGCTCAGATTACAGGTATACACCACTACATCCAGCATTTTTTAAAGCAATTCTTTGGAAATTTTATTTTATTGTATGTGGGGTGTTTACCTGCATGTATGTCTGTGTACCATGTGCATGCTGTGCTCATGAAGGCCAGAAGAGGGCATCAGATACCTTGGAGCTGGAGTTACTGATGACTATGAGCCATCACGTAGTGCTTTGAATCGAACCCAGGTCTTCTGAAAGAGTAGCCAGTGCCTTTACCCACTGGACTATCTCTCCATCCCATGCCCAGATCTTAAAAAACAATTCTTTATTATTATTTTAATTTTGACATCATGTGTGTATATGACGTGCTGTGATGACATTATCCCAACTACTCTCTCACATCCCTCCTTCCGTGCCTTCATCCCTTCTTCCTACCCACCCTTCCTTTCTTCTGTCTGTATTTCTTTCTCAGGGACCACACATGCAGTCACAGTCATGTTTGCAATGGTCAAACTGCAGCCAGAAGGCAGAGCCCATCACCTCCTTCCAACCCTTCTCTGTAGTGTCCCCGAGCTTCCGAGGGGCTCACAGGTGTCCTATTTGGGGTCAAGCACTCAACAATCACTTATTGGCAACACTTGGCCCAGTTACGTGCACCCATGTTGGCCACATGCATGCTTCTTATTTAAGCATATGATCGACTGTGAATTCACTTTTGTGTAAGATCTCAGTTGTATTTAAGGTTTGTTTTTTGGATAACGATGGCAAATTCTTCAAGTACCACTTACTGAAAACCTGCCCTTCCCCTATTGGGTTGCCTGTGAACTTTTGTCAAAATCTTGTTGGCCACGTGTTTCAGGATGTTATTTCTGTGCATGGTGCTGCCCCGACCCCTGTGTCTGTCCTTTCACTAATATGACACTACAGGGTATGGTCACTATGGGAGTTTTACAAGTCTGTATTGGGTAAAGATATTGCTAGAAATCCACAGAGTCTGCTTAATAGGCAAAGGAATTTATTAGAGAATGGAAACTCATGATACAGAACAGAGGAATTATTGTAGGGTCCTGGAAGGCTGGGGCACAGTCCCACGCTGTTCTTTTGCCTGATCTGTCTCCAGCATCCAAAACCACAAGGGATTGAAGAGAGACTATCCCAGGCCTTAAGGGTCTCAAGTGGCCATACCCCAGGGGCATGTACTTCAAGGTCACAGGCAGGTATACCAGCTACCTGCTACCTCACTAGAGGCAGTGCTTCAAGGTCATAGCTAAAACAGCTACCCACTACAGGTCTGAAAAAAATACCAGGTTTTCCAAACCACTGTGACTATCTTAGTTTCTTTGTCTTTCCCTATAAATATATGCTCCTCTGGTCTGTGTCTACAACAGTAGGGATGGGACTCTATTGTCACTGAGCTGAATCAGCACATCAGCTCGTCAGGAGTGTATTTAAGTCTTCTTTGAGTTCCTTCATCCATGTTTTATAGTTTTCTATAAACTGACATTCTACTCATTTTGTGAGAGTTTTACTTAATTTGTTTTGTGGGTTACGGGGAGTGCCTTTAAATCACATCAAGTGTTTGGGGCGGGGGTCAGTCTTCTTCTGTGACAAGCACCTTAGAGAAACATTCTCATCCCTAAGGAGAAATGGTTTTGTTGGGCTCCTAGTATAAGAACGTTTCGATCCCAGGTCGTCAGCGGCATCTATTGCTTTCACAGCAGGAATGTGTGGCAGGCTGCTCACTTCATGGTGGCCAGGAAGCAAAGAGAATAACAGGAAGGGGACAGGGCGAAATACACCCTCCACAGGCATGCCCAAGCAACATGCTTCCTTCAACCAGACACACCTTCACCTCCCACAGTTCCATCACCCCCATGAACGAAACCCCAATGAACTAAACCATTAGTTAGGTCTGAGTTCTCATGCTCTGATTGAGTAGCTCGGTCTAGTCAAGGCGATGGTCATGGTCACAATTACCCATCACAAAGTGACCCCAGGCTTTTGTGCCTTGCTGTTAATACCCACCTGCCACTGCAGATGGGTGGCCATTTCCCTAGGGCAGAGGTCAACATGGAACTACTGTCAAGTGACTTAACTCGTCTCAACGACTATAACAAAATACCAGGAACTGTGTGGTTTGTAAACATTTATTTCTCACAGTTCTGGAGTTTAAGAAGTCCAAGGTTAAGAAGATGGCAGGTGAAGGTTCTCTTCATCTTAGATGATGCCTTCCTGTTGGTTTTCTGCATGGTAAAGGGGAGCAGACACATCTGTAGGCCCATTTTGTCAAGGTATTCCCACCTGTACTAGTTAGCTTTAACTGTTGACTTGACACCTCAACTACCTGGGGAGATATTCTCAAGTGAGGAATTGTCTGGATCAGATCATCCTGTGGACATATTTGTGGAGGATTATCTTGATTGTTAATTGATGTAGGAGGGTCCATCCCACTGTGGGAGGCAACATTCCCTAGGCTGGTGGTTCTGGACTGTACAAGAAAGCTAGCTGGGCCTAAGTCTGTCTACCAGTCGGCAAGCATCATCCTCCATGGTTCTTGTCTCATTTCTCTGGCTGTGAAGTGAGTTTCTTGGTCAGATAATGCTGTGTAGAACAGCAAACAGTCTAGCCTTCAAGTTCCTGCCTTGACTTCCCTCAGTGATGGACTGTGATCTGGAATTGTAAGCCACATGAACCCTTTCTCCCTCAAAGCTGCCTCTGAGTGTTTTATCACAGCATCAGAAACTGGGATTCCACCCATGTTGAGGGCTCTGTCCTTTTGAGAGAATCACCTCCAAAGGCACGGTGCTCCATCTCCCTTCCTGACTGACCACATAGAGTCAGGATCTCAATGCATGGTTTCTGGAGAGTGAACAGTCATTCTGACCATAGCCTCGGGTGTGGGGACCGTACTGAGACATGTTACTTAATTGGTACCCAAAGTGGCTGGACTAGTTTATGACCAAAACAGAGGGGTCTGTTTATCATCAAGTGTAAATATGTGTATGTGAATATAAATGTTTGCATGAATGTGGGAGCACACACACCTATGTGCACACATGTGAAGGTCAGAAGTTGAACTCCAGTTTCTTCCTCAATCACTGTCCATCTTATTTGAAAGATTTATTCCTTTTCTCTCTCTCTCTCTCTCTCTCTCTCTGTGTGTGTGTGTGTGTGTGTGTGTGTGTGTGTGTGTCTATGTGTCTGTGCATGCACACATGTGTGCAGTACCCATGGAGGCCATAAGAGGGCATTTGATCCCCCTGGAACTGGAGTTAAAGGTGTCCTGAGATGCTGTGTGGGTGCTGGGAACTGAACTCAGGTTCTCTGCAGGAGTGGCTAGTGCTCTAACCACTGAACAACCTCTCCAGCCCCTCTCCCATCGTTTGTTAAATGTTTAAAATTATGTTTATGCATGTGTATCTGCAAGTACACATGCTCATGAGTTCAGATACCCACAGAGACCAGAGGTTTCATTTCTCAATGGAGCTGGAGTTACAGGCAACTGTAATCTCCCCAACATGGGTGCTGGGAACTGAATTCCTGTCGTCCACAAGAGCAGTGCACATTCTGAACTGCTGGGCCATCTCTCTGGCCCCTCTGCCTTATCTGAAAGTCAGAGTCTCTCACTGAACCTGGAGCTCACTGATTTAGCTAGACTGGCCAGAGAGTCCCTGGGATCCTCCTGTCTCCACCTCCCAGCACTAGGATTACAAGTGTGCACCGCCACACCCTGCTTCTATGTGGCGTCAGAGAATCCAAACTCATGTCTTCACACCTGCATGGCAAGTCCTTTGCCCACTAAGCCATCTCCCCAGCTCCCTGTGGCCTGTGTCACAGCTCCGGGGGCTTGTGTGAACCACGGCTGTGTGATCTCAACACACTTCCAACCCTGGTAGCAAGCCTCCTTGTCACTGTGCCCTTTGGCCAGCCACATAAGCTTCGGTGACTTGCTGTCTCGATTTCCAGCTCTCCTCTGCCGTGTGCCTTGTCTTTCTCTTATTGATGGTGTGCGTATTCATCGCTATTTCGTATATTACAGATGTTTCCCTGGACCATAACTTATATTTTAACTTTGTCATGCTGTTTTTCACCAGGCTGGAGTTTTAAATTATGATGTACTTTGAAGCATCAATCTTTCCCAAATGACATTAGCATATTATGCCTTGTTTAAGGAGGCCTTTCCTATCCCAAGGTTATAAACATATTTTAATGTTTTTCCTCTAATACATCTGGAATTTATTATTTAATTTCTAAGCCATTCATCTATCTGCAGATTATATTGGCAAAGGGGCAGGGGAAAACATAATTTTTTTTACAACTTCGCTAGCATATGATCAAATACTTATTGAATATTTATTTTATTCTCTACATTGTTTTGTGATATGGATCTAGCTATGCACTAATATTTAATCTGTATGTGTGTCGGGAGGGTGTACCCATGCCTGAACACACATGTGGAGACCAGAGGACAACTGTGTTCAAGGCAGGGCCTACGATTGTGTGCTGTTGTGTACAAACAGCTCAATGGCCTGGGCCTGGGAAGAGAGTGTCACTGAGGGGTTAGCTGTGGGCATGTCTGCGGGAGACTCTTTTAATTAAGTTAACTGATGTAGGAAAACCCAGCCCAGTATGAGTGGTACCATTCCCTAGGCAGGATGTCCTGAACTGTTTAAAAGTGGAGAAGTCAAGCTGAGCTCCGCTCCTGACTATGGATAAGGGCTCATGACTTCCTGCTGTGATGGACTGTAACCCAGAAGTGTGAGCTACAATTAACCCTTTCGCTTCAAAGCTGCTTTTTGGTCAGGGTATTTTATCACAGCAACAGAGATGGAGCTAGAGCATGATGGATGCATGTTTCTGTGCCTGGTTTTCCCTGAGTTCTCCAGATTCGAACTCGGGTCCTCAGACTTGCACAGGAAGCACTTTACCCACCAAGCTGAAAACGTTTTCTTGTATGTGGGCTATTGACTCATCTTTTACTCGTTGTTCTAATTACCTGCTTCCGCAACCCTGAGCCTATTATTTTCTACCATGTGTGTCTTCCAGTCTGGGAGCCTGGATTTGACCACCTAGCTGAACTTTCCCATCAGTAGAGATATTTTCACACTCGTGTTATTGTTCATCTCTAAAGACTTGATTCGTGTTTTTAAACTTCCAGCGTATATTTTAGAGATAATAACATTTTTGTTCTTTAATTTTTTCTCACTGGGGCTAACAAAATGGCTCCCTGGGTAAAGGAGGCTGCCAAGCCTAATGACCTGAGTCCCATCCCTAGGACCCACACAGTGAAAGGAGAAAACTGGCTCCCAAAAGTTGTCGTCTGAACCCTACACATGTGCACTGTGGCACCAATGCTCACATACACACTCACATGTACACACACATAAATACATACATACACATACATACATGCATATATACATACATACATACATACATACATACCAAAAATTTAAAATAATAAAATAAAAAATTATTGTGTTTTTACCAGCAAATAGGCCATATGTTATTCCTGCTTTTTGTTATTGCTGGAACTTACCTTGGTGTCTAATTCATGGTGAAATTTCATAAAATCTGTTAGGAATCTGTATCCGTGCTTTGTTGGGTGCCAGACTCTGGGCTCTGGGTTCTGAGCCCTTCTGAGGAGAAATGCTTTATTTTGTCATTTGTAATGTACTCCTTTGTCCCCTTTTCTGCAAACTTTGTGACTGTGATGACATCTTGACTGGTTCATTTATATTTCTCTGAATTTTGTTCTCTGTGTGTGTGTGTCTGTGAGTATAAGTGTGTGTGTCTCTGTGTGTGTTTGTGTCTGTCTGTCTGTGTCTCTGTATCTGTGTGTATGTCTATGTGTGTGTGTGTGTGTGTATCTGTCTCTGTGTGTGTCTGTGAGTATAAGTGTATGTGAATGTGTGTTTCTGTGTGTGTCTGTGTGTATGTGTGTGTGTTTGTGTCTGTCTGTCTCTGTGTGTCTGTGTGTGTGTGTGCATGTGTGTATGCTCATGTGTTGGTACAGATTTGGTTAGATGTGTGTGCACACACCACCATGCCTGGCATTTTCACATGGATGCTGAGGCTCTGATCTCAGGTCTTTACACTGTGAGGCAAATTTCTTACCAACCACACCATTGCCCCAGATTTCTTACCAACCACGCCATCACCCAGCCCTGGTAGCTCCTTTTTGTCGCTTTCAAAGCTGTAACTCTTAAATTCTATTGTCCTGTAAAAGTATGGCAGTCCTTTACTACATTTATTTATGTACTTATTTATTTATGTGTGCCCCACTGTAACAGACTGAGTTTAATTTAATTTGCATATTCCCTTTCTATCTATCTATCCATTCATCCATCCATCTGTCTATCATCTATCTGTGTGCCTGTCTGTCTATCATCTATATCTATCTAGGTTTTTTTGAGACAGTGTGATCCAAGCTGGCCTTGAACTCACCATGTAGCTGAGGATGACTTTGAACTGGCCCTCCTCCCTGCTCTTCTGAGGTGTGTGCCAGCATCCCCAGCCTTAATTCTTTCCTCACTAACCCTGTCTTGGAGCGCGGTGATAGTCTGAGGTCCTGAGGGTTTAGAACTTCAGCATGTCAACATGGGGGACGAGTCTGCAGCCTGTCACAGTGCCTTCCTGTCATCTTCCTGTCATCTCCTGTCCCTTCCCCTTGAGGCTCCTCTCTCCTCGTGGCCCGTGTACATCTTTCACTATTAAAGGACTGTGGGGTCTGGAAAGTTTTTGAGTCTTTAAATGTATGGCAAAAACGTTTCCCCCATTTTTCGAACATTTGTGTCATTGTTTGGCTAAACATAGGATCCTAATTACAAACTTATTTTTCTTCAGAACTTTGTATCTACTGCCCATTGTCTTCTTGCAGCTGAGGTTGTTAGTGGCTGCCTCTCATTCTTTTTACTTGTTAATTGGGTGTGTGTGTGTGCTTGAGACGGGACCTGATGTAGCCCAGGTTGGCCTCCAATTCCATATATACCCTAAAATGACCTTGAACTCCTCATTCTCCTGCCTCCACCTCCTCTGTGCTGGCTTTACAACTGGTTTATGTGGTGCTAGGGTGGGACCCGGAGCTTCCTGTGTTCTGGGCCAGCATTCTACTCAGCCCCAGGTCCCCAGCCTCATTCTACTGTGCAGATAGCATATGTCTGCAAGCTCTGGGGGTTTTCCTAGCTTTCCCCGCTAAGCCACTTAGATGGCCCTTTCCAGTCTTTTAGCTTGGTGACTTGGCCGTAAGCTAGGTCTACTCACGAGGCCAGCCCACCTGCAGTTTCTTCTCTGTATGTCTGAGTGGCATCTCCCACTGCCCTTGGAGGGGTCTGAAGCATGCATTTCTTTGGGGGTGTAGATTTTAACAGCATCTCCTGTAGCCCAGGCTAGCCTTGAATTTTCTATGTCATTGTGGATGCCCTTGAGCTGCTAATCCCCCTGCCTCCACTTCCACAGTGCTGGTTTACACTGTAAAGTTAGAGTTACAGTGTCCCTGTGGAGTACCCACTGGCTTTGTCTTTCTTGCATGTCCAGTGTCCTGGCGAGGGGACCATTCTCCCACAGACATTCTCCCTGGTCTGTCGACCATGGCTGCATCCGCTCACCGAAGCCTTTTGAGGACAAAGGGGGGCCAGCTGCGGTGTGAGAAGATGCGGCAGCCAACGCATCCTACTTACTCCCTCTGGGTTCTCCCTGCCCCTCCCTCTCTGACCTCCAAACCCCATGTCCATGCAGGAAGTCACCCCCGTGTGCTGCCACAGGTGGATGGGGAGAATGTCCCGGTTCAGACGGGTCCTCAGTTGTCGCCGTCCAGCCATCCCTGGCGCATGCGTGGCTGCTCAGGTCTTGTGGGCAGCCTTTCCTTTATACATATCAGCCTAGGCTTTCTGGTAGCTACTGAAAAATTTCTTGCCCACTCCATTAGGGGTGGGAGAGGGGGAGCTGTGTTTAGCATGTGTGTCTTACATCGCTACTGCCTGTGTGATGTCATCAGTTAACCTTGCCCAATTAGTGAATCGGAAGGCCACCGTGCTTCCTCGTTTTCCCTCCTTTCTCCTTAAAACTCTTTTTGCACGAGCCAGGCCTAGTCGGCTCTTGCCTATAATCCCAGCATTCAGTAGGCAGAGGCAGAAGGACTGTTATGAGTTCAAGACCAGCTTCAGCTGCATTAATGAGTCAAAGGCCAGCCTGGATTATATAGCAAGACTCCAGAGAGAGAGAGAGAGAGAGAGAGAGAGAGAGAAACAAGCTAGGATACAGCCTCATGGAAGAGAGCTTGCTCAGCATGTGCATGTCCCCAGCTTCAACCCCAGTTCTCTAGACATGGATAAATAAACAGAAGAATTGGTTTTTTGCTATGTCAGTTCCTCCCATCCTGCACTTTGAGTCTAAGGCACAATCTGGCATCTTCTATATGTATCTAAACCATTCCACATTGTGTTTTGGACCCTGCATTATTTTAATTGTGTTGGAGGAAGCATGTGTCACAGCATGAATGCAGAGGTCACAGGACCCCTTCCCATGGGCTATAGACTCATACAGCGGGCACCTTTACTTTACATCATGCCAGACCCAGGGGCCTCTGCTCTTGCCTGTCTTGTCTTCTTACATATTAATGAGTGTAATTAACATATTAATTATCCCCCAATCTTTTGTGACTTGCAGTCTGTCCCCTATGTCTTCACTCACACACCAAAGGTGTTCAATAATAAAAACAAGACTCAAAGTGGGATTTTTGTCCTCGCCACTTGAGACCTTCTCCAGAGTTTTAAAACAATATTCAACAACACAAGCTGGACCTGGTGGTATATACTTATAACCCCATCACTTGGGAGGTAGAAGCAAGAGGATCAGAAGTTCAAGACCAGCTTCTGCTACATATCAAGTTTGAGGCTAGCCTGGGCTGCATAACAAGATCCTGCCTCAGAAATTTCTACTCAACACACATAAACATTTGTTCCTACAGGTAACCTACTTAGGCAATAGTGTTCCCATGAGATAGCTTTCAGCTGTCCGAGATGGCAAGATGGCTCCAATGTAAAAGTGTTTTCCATGCAAGACTGACAACCTCAGTTCAATCCTGCAAACCCTGTGAAAAGAATTGATTTCACAGTGTGGTCCTCTGGCCACATATACATGCACACACACACAGTGTGTGTGTGTGTGTGTGTGTGTGTGTGTGTGTGTGTGTGTGTGTAAGAAGGAAGAGGAGGAGGAGGAAGAGAGAGAGAGAGAGAGAGAGAGAGAGAGAGAGAGAGAGAGACTGTCCATGTAACTTCTACTTATTTTAGTCTCAGTGTCATAGAAAATGGCCAGGCTGGGCATTGCAGCACACACCTGTAGCCCCAACACTTGGGAGGCAAAAGTAGAAGGATTGTGGGTTCAAGGTCAGCCTGGATGATATAGCATGATCTGAAAAGAAGAAATGAAAAAAATAGAGAGAGGAGGAAAGGTGTGGGGAAGAAGGAAGGAAAAAGTAGACAGAAGCAGAAATTAGATGGTAAGGGTAAAAAGCGTAAAGTACAACAGAGGTTTCCAAGTCTCAGACTGGGGGCAAGTGCAAAAATGTGTAACCATTTGTAGGATGGTCATGTGTCAAAATGATCAAATTTTGGATTTGGTGAAATACAGTAATGATCATTTCACCCATTTCTTACAACTTTCATGTGCCTACCAAAACTTCAGGTGTTTTGGGGTGTGGTGACACATGGCTGGAATCTCATCCCTCAGGCAGAGGCAGGGGGATAACCTTGAGTTTTGAGGCTAGCCTGGTCTACATAGAGAGTTCCAGGCCAGCAGAACATTGACTGCTTTCCTAGTCTGCTTATTCGGTTTGTGTTTGTTTGAGAAAGGATCTGATGCTACAGGCCAGTGGCCCGGCTTTGCTCTTTCAACCCGCCTCCCTCGGCCTTCTGAGAAACTAGGAGAGGCTTCCACCACCAGGCCTAGAACTCTTGTTTTTTGTTTTTAAAAATGATAATCTTGAGGGGACTGGAGAGATGACTCAGCATTAAGAGCACTGGCTGCTCTTCCTGAGGACTCAGGGTCAGTTCCCAGCACCACATCAGACAGCTCACAACTGTCTGTAACTATAGTTCCAAAGGATCCAACACCCCCTTCTGGCCTCTGCCAGAACTACACACACATAGTACATATATCAATAGACACACACACAAAAAAAAACATAAATAAAAATAAATTTAATTTTTTAAATTATTTTCTTTTTGTCAGTTTCATACATGTGCACATGTATTTTGATTATATGTACCTGTTCCTCTCTCATCCCCTTCCCACTCTTCTGGAACCACATTCCCAACACATCCCTCCTACTATGCTCTCATACCTGTTTTGTTGTATTTAGTTACAGCTGCCTACATGGATAGGGGGCTGTTTACTGGCTCATGGACAAGTTACCAGTGGCTACATCATGGAAGAAAAACGATTCTCCCTCCTCCATTAACTGTCACTAGCTTTTCAGCTAAGCGTATCGCCTCAAGTGCCCCCTCCCCCATCCATACCCAGCAATGTTTTGTCTCTGACTTCTCCAACCATGAGCTGATGCCAGGCAAATTTTCAAAGGCCTGTATAACCTTGACAGGTAAACATTGTTCCCTAATTTAGATGAGAAAGTATAGAAGACTGTCTCATGTACCAGCTAGCCTAGCAGACAGGAGACCATGACTCGAACAAGGTAAAAGGCAAGAATCCACACCTGAAGTCATCCTCTGACCTCTACATGCATGCCCACACTCACACCTGAGGTCATACTCACTCCCAACATGCATGCTTGCACTCACATGTGAATATTATTCTGGACCTGGGGGGATAGCTCGTTGGGGAAAACACTTACCACATGATCATGAGAACCAGTGTTTGGATCTCCTGAACTCATGTAAATGCTGAGTGAGTATGGCAGCCCATGAGTAATTCCAGCCTCAGCAGGTAGACACAGGATCTCCTGAGCAGGCAGACTAGCTAGACTAGCTCTGTTGGTGACTTTGGCTTGATGGAGAGACCCTGCCTCAAAGAATAAGGTAACGAATGATCAAGATAGACTACCAAAGTCAGTCTCTGGCCTCCATGTGGGCACCCACCTGCACACAGGCATGCACCCACACACATGCCGACAGGTGCATACATATGAGAAATTTTCAAATTAAAAACATCATTCTAGAAGTAATCCCAGAGGGCAAGTGGACTCAGAAATTGCTGCCTACTGGGAAAGACTTCACTCTCTTGATTTTGAGAGAGAGGCTCCCTTGTAGGCCAGGCTGACTTTGAACTCACTATGTAGCTCAAGATGGTGGAACTCCAGATCCTCCTGAATCCACCTCAGCAGCACATGTGGCTTTGAACCTCTCAGTAGTTCCTGGAGTGGAGGGAAGCCTGGGGCCTGAGAGGCAGGGGACTGACTGACACATGAGCACAGACTGGGGACTTCCACCAGGTCGCACTCTCTTCCCAATGTGTCCATTGACTACATCAATACACTGCCTTTCCTGCTGCCCATTATTAATTTGGCTCTTCTCTTTTTATTGATTTGTTGAGGATAGGTGGCCATACCTGACTTAGGGGACAAGTTGTGATCCCCCAAGTTTAACAACAACTTCTCAGAAAGTCTTCAAACCTGACCTGGGTCATGTCTCAGTGGTAGAGCCCCTGCCTAGAATCCCCCAGTGAGGGGCTGGGATGTGGCTCAGTGGTAGAGCACCTGCCTAGAATCTCCCAGTGAGGGGCTGGGATGTGGCTCAGTGGTAGAGCCCCTGCCTAGAATCTTTCAGTGAGGGGTTGGGGTGTGGCTCAGTGGTAGAGCCCCTGCCTAGAATCCCCCAGTGAGGGGCTGGGGTGTGGCTCAGTGGTAGAGCCCCTGCCTAGAATCCCCCAGTGAGGGGCTGGGGTGTGGCTCAGTGGTAGAGCACCTCCCTAGCATGTACAAGGCCCTGAGTTCTGTCCCCACTACTGAGAAGGAATAAAAACACTGGAGAAACTAAGGTGGAGAAAATTCCTGGTAACTTCTGAAATATACCCCGGGGGTTAACAAGCCATGCTTGACTCATTCTCTGGAAGAGGAAGCATTTGGTGTTGGCACTGTGATTAAATGGATCCCTGTGTCAGCTACAGAAACAAGTGTGTTAAGGATGGCGCATCAGCCCCAACTGTGTGTGACCTCGTTTTATTGCCCTGTGATGTGACCTCCGCATTACTTAAGTGGAGTTGCTGTGTTTTTTATTGCACTTTCCCCATCTTTCCCCACGGCTGCCCATATTTTGTGCCACCCTCCCCATCGCTCGTCAGCCACCGTCCATTACTGTCACACTGTCACCGCTCGCCTGACGTCCTTGCGGTGGGTGCCAAATGGAGTTGTCCTGGTTAAATAAACTGAGCGAGACTGAACTGCAGAGGAGAGAGCGAAATCACGCACCTGAACGGAGCTGACAGTAACTGGGTACCACGGTGTGTCAGTTATTACTGGCAGAAGCCGGAGAGTATTAGCATGTAGAGCACTGTAGATGATCAGGACCAGTGCTGGGAAACCGGAAATCATCGCCCAAGCCTCTGGGAACTCTACCTTCTCATTTGTGGTGTGTGGCTGCGTTTCCCGTTCATCTTTCTATGATTAATTTTTATTTCCAGCTGCCCAACTGCGGACATGAAAGATTATATATACATATATATTTTAAGAATAGGAGGAGCTGGGGAGATGTCTCAGTGAGTAAAGTGAACACGTAAGGACCTGAGTTTGGATCTCTGGGGCCCATATAAAGCTGGATGTGATAGCGTGCCCCTATAATCACAGGGCTCTTGTGGCAAGATGGGCATCCCTGGGAGCTCACGGGCTGGCTGGCCCATCATGCACTGCAGTGAACTATAAAGAGACGTTGTCTCAGACACCGTAATGTGGAGAACCAACACCCAAGGTTGGCCTCTGACCTCCATATTCATATGATAGCATGTGCATGTCTGCACACACATACACACCATACACACACACACACACACACACACACACACACACACACCATACACGTAAAATTTAAAAAAAAATTCAAGATATGATTAATCTCATATTACTCAGTCCTCCGTTGATGCAGCAGGAAAATCAACTGGCTTTGATGCAGATCCTGGCTATCCATTACTCATCAGACTTGAGATAGGTCACCCAGCCACTCCATTTGTATCCACAAAATACAAATGGTTCCAGAACCATTCCTTACAGAGTCATTTTAAGAATGAAATGAAACAATGTGTGTGGTACACATCTGTATCCCAGCTCCTCAGGAGGCCAAGGCAGGAGGATTACAAGTTCAAAGTCAGCCTGTGCTGCATAGGTGGTTCTAGAACTAATGTACACACACACACACACACACACACACACACACACACACGCACACACACACACTGAATGAAAATGTAGTTCAGTGATAGAGCACCTACTTAGAACCCACCAGTAAGAGGGCCTTTGGCTAGATAGTGGATAACTTAGCTAGAATTTGCCAGTGAAAGGTTGGGAGTGTGGCTCAATGGCAGAGCACCTGCCTAGAATCCCCCAGTGAGGGGCTGGGGTGTGACTCAGTGGTAGAGCACCTGCCTAGAACCCCCAGTGAGGGGCTGGGGTGTGACTCAGTGGTAGAGCACCTGCCTAGAATCCCCTAGTGAGGGGCTGGGTTGTGGCTCAGTGGTAGAGCTCCTTCCAATTCCACCCACAAAATCACAAAAAAAAAGGATTAAATTATATAGTGCCTTTATATGTTTAATCTCAAGGTAATGGCAGTCACAGGTGATAGACAAGAAGACATGTCACTCCAAATGCTACCAGCCAACCAGGACCAGATTCAAACTGCAGATCTCAGACTGGGGTGTATCTCAGTGGGTGGAGTGCTCACCCAGAATGCAAAAATCCCTGGGTTCTAGGGCCAGCACAGTGTAAACCAGGTGTGGTGCACACATCTAATCCTAACATATACGAGGATAAAGGATCAAGGTCACCCTCAGCTACTTAGCAAGTTGGAGGTTAGCCTGGGCTACATGAGACCCTATTTCCGGGGGTGGTAGAGAGGAAAAGAAAAGAACTTTTAATCAAATAAAATACAGGTTCCCAGACCTGAGCTCTGCCCTGTTGTGTCAGAATCTACATTCAACAGGATTCCCAGCTGGGCTATCGACCCCAGTGGTCAAGAACCTCGTTGTGTTTTCAGGTAATTTTAGTCAATTGAACAAACAAATCTGTGTAACGCTATGTTATGAAGTCAAGAAAATAATTGGTGCTCCTGGGAAGGATTCACTGACCGAGCCCAAATGCTCTCCGGAGTATTTGAATAATCGGACTCTTTACAGAGAAGGGGGAAAGCCCAGAAAGGAAGGCTGTTTGCCAAGGAACGGCGAGGTTGTGGCTGTGTGGTCGTCTATAAAAGCCACCCACTACGAAGCAGCAATGGTCACTTAATTAGTTCAGCCATCTGCAGTCCGGGGGGAGCCACGTCTACACCTGCTGCTCCCATGCTCATCTGGGCTCTGCTTCCCAGCTGCCGGCACAAGCTGGCAATGGCTGTGGTGGCCACGAGGGGGCGCAGAGGGTCTCGGGGCTGGGAACCTTGATTCCTCCTACCTGGACCTCTGCCTAGCATGTGCCTGAGTTTTAGAGCGAGGGTCCCAGGAGACAGGCAGGGCCACACAGTCAGAAAGGGGAGGAAGAGGAAGAGGGGGAGGAGGGGGTAGAGGGATAGAAGGATGGAGAGGAGGAGACACAGCACAAGGTAATGGCCCCTTCCTCCAACTGTGTCCCCCCGCCCCGGGCCCCACTACCCTCTCCATCTTCTCTCCTTCATCCTTCCCCTCCTTCTTCTCTGTTTTTCAACACTAGGTCTTGCCGTGTAGCCCCGGGTGGGCCTCAAATTCTCCATCCCCCTGCCTCAGCCTCCTGAGAGCCAGGATGACAGAAGTACCCAGCACACCGGGCCCCTAGTTCCTTTCAGCACGGTTTTGAGAGTCTCCCGTGCTTTCGTGCGTGCCTTGCGTGTTCTCTCATTTTTATTAGTGTTCTCTTGCTGCGATTTGTTGATCCGCCCTCCTACGGATGAGTGTTACAGGCGGAGCCGCTCAGGCATTCACGCACAAGTCCCGGCAATTCACGCACGAGTGCCGGCCCACGGACATGTCTTCCCAAGTAAATCCCTACGGTCTCACTGGGGTTGACATCAGCTGGTACAGGGCGGCTTCTATCATGTACACACTTGTCATCCCAGCAATGAGGAGGCGGGGGCAGCAGGACCAGACGACCAATCCCCAACCACATAGCGAATTCCAACCTGGACTGCATGAGACCCTGTCCCCAAACTTTTTACCCGGGGCCAGTGAAGTGACCCAGCAGGGGAAGGTGCTCGCCCTCAAGACCTCCACGTGTGTGTCATGGACGTGCACCCACACGCATGCACATGTGTTCAACTGTATTTGCTTAACTCACAGGCTCTTGGGTCTTAGAACCCCAGGTCTCTGCTGAGTCGGGGGTCGGGTTGTTCAGTTTCCTAAACAGCTGTTGTTATTGACATCTGCCCCACCCTTGTTCTGTGTAACTGTTTCCGCTGCCACACACCTCATACACTGGGGTTTTAGATGTTCACCATGCTATCATAGGTGTGTGTGTGTGGTATGTTCATGTGTGTGTGTATGTGGTGTGGAGTGTGTGTATGGTGTATGTGGTGTGTGTGTGTGTGTGTGTGGTGTGTGTGTTGTGTGTGGTGTGTGTGTATGTGTGTGGTGTGTGTGCTTTGTGTGTGGTGTGTGTGGTGTGTGTGTGTGCTTTGTGTGTGGTGTGTGTGTGATGTGAAATAATGGGTGCAATGAAGGTGAGGGAACTGTGTTGCATAAAAAAAAAAAAAAAAAAAAAAAAAAAAAAAAAAAAAAAAAAAAAAAAAAAAAAAAAAAAAAAAAAAAAAAAAAAAAAAAAAAAAAAAAAAAAAAAAAAAAAAAAAAAAAAAAAAAAAAAAAAAAAAAAAAAAAAAAAAAAAAAAAAAAAAAAAAAAAAAAAAAAAAAAAAAAAAAAAAAAAAAAAAAAAAAAAAAAAAAAAAAAAAAAAAAAAAAAAAAAAAAAAAAAAAAAAAAAAAAAAAAAAAAAAAAAAAAAAAAAAAAAAAAAAAAAAAAAAAAAAAAAAAAAAAAAAAAAAAAAAAAAAAAAAAAAAAAAAAAAAAAAAAAAAAAAAAAAAAAAAAAAAAAAAAAAAAAAAAAAAAAAAAAAATAACAAAATAAAACAACCTGTGTTGCATACACACACCACACACATACACACACACCACACACATACACACACATACACACACATACACACACAACACACACATACACATACACACCACACACATACACACATCACATACATACACATACATACACACCACACACATATGCACACACACTTCCTTTGAGGTGGGGTCTCGTTTGCTGTTGCATACACTGCTCTGCTGGTCCAGGAGCTTCCAGGGACTCACGGGTCTCTACTTCCCGTCTCACTGGAGGAGCGCCAGGATGACAGATGCTTGCTGCCATGGGCTCTGAGGATTTGAACCCAGGTCTTCGTCCTTGCACAGGAAGGATTTCCTCCACTGAGCATCTCACCAGCCCCATCACTGGCCCGATGACAAGTAGCTCGGAGCATTTCCTCCTGCATTTATTGGCCGTTTGTGTCTCTTCTTTTCCGAAATGCCAGTTTAAGCCTCTGCACACTTTTTATTGGGCCATTCATTCTTAAAGCTTTCATGTCAACAGGGTTTTGTCAGCTATACGTCTTGAAACTATTTTTTCTCCAAGTGCGTGGCTTACCTGCTCATATCATTAGTAACATTTCTGATTTGCAGTTGCTTGTTTTGATGATTTTCTTTCCCAATTTGTGGCTCGCTGCTCTCTGGGGTGTTCTGGGATAATCTCTGCCAACCGTGTGTTATAGAGGTTGTTCCATGCCAGGTGTGATGATGTACACACCTGTAATCCCAGCATTCTGAATCCTGGGCAGGTGGATGGAGAGGTGGAAACAAGCCTGGACCACATAATGAGACCTCATCTCAAAAATACAATTAGAATCTTACATTTTCTTCCTAGAAAATTACAGCTTTGAGTTTGACTTCTAAGTCTGCAAACTGGGGGTGTCAGGAGGCGGCTTTGTCAATCAAGTGTGAGGGCCTGAGCTGGGCTCTCCGCATACGTGGAAAACCTGGGTCTGGCAGCCCAGTAACCTCAGCTCTGGGGAAGCAAAGACAGGGGGATCCTCAGAGCTCATTGGTCAACCAGCCTGGCCAATTGGTGAGCTCCGGGTTCAGTGACAGACCCTGTCTCCAAAAATAAAGAGATTGTGCTGGGGAGGCGGCTCAGTGGTTAAAAGCACACACTGTTCTTGTAGAGCGCCCAAGTTCAATTCCCAGCACCCACATTGGGCAGCTCACAACTACCTGGAACTCAAGCTCAGGGGATCCGACACCTTTTTCTGACCTCTGCAGGCAACTGCACTCATGTACATAAACCCACACATGGACATGCATAATTTAAAAATTAAAAAATCTTTTTAAAATACAAAGTGGAGGCTGAAGAGATGGCTCAACAATTTGGTTAAGAGCACTTGCTCTTGCAGAGAACCCAGGTTCAGTTCTCAGCATCTACGTGATGGTTCACATCCATCCGTAAGTCCTGTTCCAGTGGATCCCACACCCTCTTCTGACCTGCACGGGCTCCAGACATACACATGGTTCACATACATTCATGTAGGCAAAACATTCATGCACATGAAATAAAATAAATAAAATAGACCTTAAAACTAATACATAAAGTGGAGACAGATGGATGAAGACACCCAAATGCTGACATCAGCCTCCACACACATGCACATACATGTGTATACATTCACACACACACACACACACACACACACACACACACAAGCTATACACTTTTACACACACATGCACTGCTTTGTGTCCAGTATGAGGTGGGAATTGAGCCTTGCTTTCCCGTGGGTATCTGCTTGCTGCAACTCCGGGTTTAAAAGACTTCTCGCCACCAAATTCTCTTGGTGCCCTTGTCAAAAATTAATTGACTATAAACGAAGGTCTGCCTTCAGACTCACCATAAGAACTGATAACGGCTTTTCCATTTACTTTATCTATTTACTATTTAGCTTGACCCCCAAACCATGTTCACTATTTCTTGATTTGTGTGACATCACAGCAGCCCTTGAAATGGAGTCATAAAAGTCCCTCACTTTTATCCCTCTGGCTATTCAGAGTCCCTTGCCTGTCTTTCATATTTATGTGTGGTGTGTGGCACATGCATGTGGGTGTGTAGGTTCACACCAATGTGCAGGCATGCGGAGGCCAGAGCAGGACATCGACTGGCTTCCTCTATCACTCTCTGCCTTTCTGCATTGAGAACAGTTCTCACTGAACCAGAAGCCGTTTTGGCTTGACTGGCTGGTCAGCAAGCTCCAGAGATTTGCCTGTCTCCACTCACACCCCAGTGTTGGACTTACGGCCCAGGGCAGCCACGCCCAGCTTTTCACATGGGCCCTGTAGATCCAAACTCCAGTCATCTCCCCTGCCCCCTTGCTCTTCTGTATACATTTAAGAATTCTGTTGCTAACACTCAGCCAGAAAACCTAACTGGAATTTATTGAGACTCCAGATCATTGGACGATGTTGTCTTAACAAGGTTGAATTATCTTGAAGTCCATGGACATGGTATATCCTCCCATTTGATTTAAGGCTCCTCAAGTTTTCTTAACATTTCTTTGTATTTTCAATGTGAGTATTTCTCATATCATCTATACATTCAAATCCTAAGCATTTTATGTTTTTATAGGTCAGGTTTTATTGAGTTCTGTATATTGATCTTCTGTCCTATAATCTTGTTAACTTGGTGAATATTTGTTGTTAGTTATTATTAATTGATTCCTATTGATTCTAGATTTTCCTGTAGCCCCCTTTGGATTCTTAAGGTAATTCTGTTGTCTGCAAAGAATGGCAATTGTACTCTTTCTTTCCAAATTTCACCCTCTTTATTTCTTTTTCTTGCCTATTTAGATTGGCTGGGAACTCTAGTATGTTGAATAAAATGGATTAGTACAAGTATCCTGGCTTTCTGACAGGATGGTCTTGAATTCATTATGTAGCTCAGCCTGGCCTCAAACTCATAATCCCCCTGCTTCAGCCACCCAGTGCTGGGGTTACAGGCATGCACCAAGTTGCCCAGGATAGGAAAGTGGCTAGTAATTTTCATCTCAAAATGTGAGTAACTGTTCCTGTGTGGAGGGCAACACCATCCACACTAAGTTCCTGAGAGATTTTTATACCTGTGATGCTGTGCAGCACTTCCTATGGACACATGAACAAATGTCTATTCCACCCAGATAGGGCACCAATGACAGACTAGAGGTATTATCCCACTCAGGTATGATGTCCATTGGAGTTATTTACAGAAGTGTGAGTAAGGGGTTACTTACATAACATGGTTAACTCAAAGGCAGCTTCATCAGAAAAAAAAAATCAACCCAGCACAGGTAAAGACTCGGGAAAGCTGCATCTCTGGAGGTCCCTGCACATCTTACAGGTCTTTCCATTGGAGGGTATCCTGTCCACCATCTTGTTACTGTTTATATAACCATGGGAAGTTATATGCACTATAACTTGTGAATCCTGTAAGTTTCAAGAACTTCTTGTGACTTGTGGGTTTGGTTTACTTCCTGGGTCTTACAGAGCCTCCCTCCTCCCTTTAGGGGAGAATATTTTAGTTTAAACAAAAAAGCTACAAAACAGATGGATACTGAACTTTGCCAAATGATTTTTTTTGCCATCTACTGATGGCAAGCATAAGGACTTGAGTTCAAATCCCAGAACCCATGTAAAGCTGGATTCAGTAATATGTGTGTCTGTAATTCCAGTCCTCCTATGGAAAAGTAGGAGGCAGAGACAGGAGCATCCCAGGAAGCTCAAGGGCCAGCTAGCCAGGCAGGCTCAGTAGCAAAGTAGACAGGGGCCAGCTAATTAGCACACATAGCCATAAACAATAGACTGTCCCAACCTGAAGCTGTCTTCTACCTCCCACGCGTGTGTGATGGCACTTACATACCGATCTCGCACACACACACGTCACACACAAACACATACATGTGGAGGCGTTGCAAATTAAAAAATAAAGGAGATGTTATCTGGGACCCTGCAGTCCTGGCTGCTGTGTTTTGTGACTGTCGGTCAAGTCTGGGTGATTGGCAGTATTGTTCTAATCTTCCATGACTTTGCTTTTTATCTACCAGTCCTAATATTTAGCAAAAGGGGGTTATTGAAGTGGATAAATACTGGGCAAAAAGACCACAAACTTCGTGTAGGCACTAAACAGATTGTTAAAAAACAATATAAAGACAAATTCTTGAACTGGGAAAATTACGTGTTTTACGAGCACAAGGACCCAAGTTCAAACCCCAGTATCCGTGTTAAAGAAAAACATAGGCATAGTGTCCTCCCTCGGGAGACGACAGATTGCTGGGTCTCACAACTGGCAAGCCAAAACAAATCGGTGAGTTCTAGTCCAGGGAGAGACCTCATCTCAGGAAATAAGGAGGATAGCACCTGAAGAACAGCACCCAAGGTTGACCTCTGACCTCCACATACATGAGTACACACACACACACACACACACACACACACACACACACACACCACTCTACCCATTAAGAGGAAGAAAAAAGGGAGGGAGCGAGAGAGGGAGGGAGAAAGGAGAGAGGCAGATAGGTAGGCAAACTTCTCTTTCAGTTATACAGCTGCCTGAGTTCTGTATCTCTGGCTGGAACACATATTCTAGATTCTTTTCTCTTGTTGTGAATTCGTTGTGTGTCTGTAACATGGCCTTCTTACAGCTGTCAGTGTCTTCTTGTCTGTTTTTAATACAGCCAGTGTGTGTGTGTGTGTGTGTGTGTGTGTGTGTGTGTGTGTGTGTGTGCAGTGTTTCCCTCTGTTTATCTTCTCTGGGTCTTCACAGATAATTTTTAAAAGATTTTGTGCATGTATGAGTGTTTTGCTTGCATGTATGTCTGTGTGCTACATGCATGCGGTACCCATGGAGGCCAGAAGAGGGCACTGGATCCCCCGGAATTTGGAGTTAGAGGTGGTTGTGAGTCACCATGTGGGATCTGGAACAGAACACGGGTCCTCTGTAGGAGTAGCCAGTGCTCTTAACCACTGAGCTGAGCCATCTCTCCAGCCGCTTTGTCTGGGTCTTTACACTGAAAGTGTGTGTGTGTGTGTGTGTGTGTGTGTGTGTGTGTGTGTGTGTGTGTTTAGGCCAGAGGTCACCATCAGCTATCTTTATCATTCTCTGCTTTGTATTTCGAGACAGGACCTCTCACTGAACCCAAAGCTCAGCTAGTCAGCTGGACTGGCTGGCCAGTGACCCCCAGGGATCCTCCCCTCCCGACTCCTGGTCCTGGGATTGTAATCCAGTACCACTGCACCTGGCTTATTTAAACATGAGTTCCAGAGATCCAAACTCAGGTTCTCAAGCTTGGGCAACAAGCAGTTCATCAACTCGGCCATCTTCCCAGACCTTTCTTGCTTTCCGTGGGCAGACCCAGGACCTTTCTGAGGCTCCGTTTGCATCCCTCCACGGGCTCGTTAGCCTGGTCCTGTGCTTTATCTCTGCACTCACTGTTCCTCCGTGGCTTTTAAAGTGGATCTTTAAGTTACCCTAGACTATTCTGTAATAATGTTATATGACTTCGCATAGACCGTAGAATCTTACAGCCACATCCATTTCGTTAACCCTCCGTCTTCCTTTGTGCGCCATCTTCCGCCCGATTTCTACCTCTATTAGACAGTGCACAATCCATTATTAGTTTGGCTTTAGGCAGTCACATTTGAAAGAAACTAAGAATGACTTTAGAACAGTTCGTTCACTCAATACCTTCTGATCAAAGGTTCAAAGGAAGCCATTAGTGTACATCAGAGCTCCATCTGGTATCATTTTTTTTTTCCAGTCTGAGAAATGTCCCTCAGCGTGCTTGGTGGCTCATGCCTATTACCCCATCACTTGAGAAGCTGGGGCAGGGGGATAGGAAGTTGGAGGCCACCGCGTGTTACTGTGATCTTTTTCATTGTCAACTTGACACTCTAGACTCACCCAGGAGACAAACTTCTAGATGAGTGTGTGAGGAATTATATAGATTAGGATCGCTGAGGCAGAAACACCCACCAAGAAGTGGGCAACGCCTTTCCGTGGTCTGGGGTCTCAGACTGAATAAAAAGGAGAAAGTGAGCTGAGCACCAGCATTCCCCTCTCTGCCTCCTGACTGTGGATGGCATGTGAGCAGCTGCCTCCCGCTCCAGCCGCCATGCCTTCCCAACATGATGGACAGTGTGCCCTCAGACTGTGAGCCAAAATAAATCCTTCCTTCCTTCCTTCCTTCCTTCCTTCCTTCCTTCCTTCCTTCCTTCCTTCCTTAAGTTATTTTAAGTATTTTGTCACCGGTAAGCTAACATCAAAGGGGGTATTGGTTAACTTACTCCTCTGGTGAGAGATCCCTCCCAGGACTGTCTGTTAGCTAGGGAGTCACAGACAGTGAGTGTCTATAGACACTCAGTAGAGTGTCTGTCAGTGTGTGTAAAGGGGGGAGAGAAGGCTGCTGCCATGCTGTGGCTTGGGCAGAGGCTAATATTCTTTTTTGAAAGATTTGCTTTTTAATCTGTGTGCTGGTGTTTTGCCTGCATATATATATATATATATATATATATATATATATATATATATATATATATATATATATATATATATCTGTGTACCACATGTGTACCTTGTGCCAGTGGAGGCCAGAAGAAGGGGTTGGGTAACCTGGAACTGGAGTGGCAGTGGTTGTGAACAACCATATGAGTGCTGACCATTAAACCTCAATCTTCTAGAAGAGCAGCCCATCCTCTTAACCATGGAGCTGTCTTTCAGGCCCCAGAGGCTAGATTCTAACATTACGTTCTTACAATTGGATTCAAAATATCTAGTCAGGCTTGGAAAGCTGTAAGCCTAACAAGTTCTGGGTGATGCTGATGTTGATATTGATGCTGATGCTGGTACTGGTGATGATGATGCTGGTGATGATGCTGATACTGATGCTGATGATGGTGCCAGTGCTAAAGCTGATGGAGATGTTGGTGATGCTGATGATGATGATTATGTTGGTGATGATACTGATGCTGATGATGGTACTGATGTTAAAGCTGATGGAGATGTTGGTGATGCTGATGATGGTCATTATGTTGGTGATGATGGTACTGATGTTAAAGCTGATGGAGATGAGGTTTACCCTGATGATGGTGCTGGGGGTGGTGTTGATAATGTTGCTGGTACTGATACTGATGGTGGTGCTGATGCTAAAGCTGATGGAGATGTTGATGCTGATGCTGATGGTGCTGGTGATGATGTTGGTAATGATGTTGATGCTGATGATGGTGCTGGAACTGGAGCTCACACTGGTGCTAAGGCTATAGCCCATGTTGCTTCACAAGGTGTTTGCGTCTGTGTGAAGGGTTTGCATGGGGCACTAAACCCAGAAAGTGAAGAGAAACGGAAATGGTTTTCAAAAGCTCATTTTTCCTCCAAACATTTGATGTTTTCAGCCAGCTGCACCCGTTGAACTAACAGCCATGCCTGAAGGCATTCGGGCTATAGCACCTCAGACGTGTCTGTACTGACCCAAGAAAATTCCTGCAGAGCCTCGAGGAGTCAAAACCCAGGCTCTTCTTTCTTGTTCATGAGCCAAAATCCAAATGCAGTAAGCTTCTGATTTTTTTAATCCCTCAAAAACTCTATTACTTTCCACCGTACACTTTTTTTCTAGGATGTAGTGATATGTGGTCTGACTGCAGACAAATTCTGCAGTGCCAGGCTGCAGACCCTGCTGTCCTCGGGTCTGACCAGTGTTCAGTGTTCTCAACGGGTGGGTCTGTGTGCCTCCTCCCGTGTACACAGCACACAGCATCAAGTGTTCAGAAATAACCTCTGCATTGATAAAAGACACAACCTTGAACCATCTGAGCAGGCAAGGATTTCAAACACAGTCATGCATACGACCCTGTGTGTGAAGACACTTTTGGGGGCAAGAGTTACATTAGAACTACCATGTGTACTTGTTTTTCCCCAGCATATTTGAGAGATTCACAACCAAGTTTTAACTTCAGCTTCTTGGATAATGTGCAGAACAATCTCTTTGTTTGTTTGTTTGTTTGTGTGTGTGTGTTCCGAAAGATGAAGTCTTACTGTGTAGCCCAGGCCATCCTTGTGCTCATCATCTTCCTGATTCTGCCTCTCAAGCATAGAAGTTAGTTAATTCTTGATTTTGGACAATTTTATTTGTGTATCTTTGGTTGGTTCGTTGGGTTTTTGTGTCAGAAACAAAACTCACTGCCTTGCACATGCTAGGTAGGCACTGTAGCACTGAGCCACACCCCAGCCCCTCAATAGAAGAGTCTAAGCAAGTGTTCTACAACTCATCCACATTCCCAGCCCCTCACTGGAGTTCTAGACAGAAGCTCTGCTGCTGAGCCATGCCCCCTCCCCATTCCCCGCACTTTGGACTTGACAGCGAGCTCATAAATGGATGATGACAGCGAAATTCCAGACTTGGGCTTTAGGAACTCGTTTACACCCTGTTCGCTGTGAGTGTCCTCACCCCTGCTTCGTGGAGAGGCTAAAGGCAGGCAGAGCTGGAGGGAGAGAGTATGTTTTGAGGTACAGAGGAGAGCCTGCATGGTCCTGCTGACCTTCTAGGCCATGAGCAGAAGAAACTAAAAAATTCCCACCAGAGAGATGAGTGGGTGCCCCTCCCCCACAGCTTGACATCCCCATCAATGGCAGGGCCAGAATGGATCCAGCTGTTTGCATCTCAGCTCCCATCTAGCATCTCACAGTGGAGCCAAGATTTCTGAGGTCTGCTCGGTTTCCTTTGAGTTCCTTGGAAGCTGCACTGTGCCTGGTCTCTCCCTACCACCCCTCAGACAGTTCTCCTTTAGAAGGGTGTGCCGAGAAGATGCAAGCCAGGCCTTGCATACAAGGCAGGCAGGACCAGCTGGACTAATAGGATTTACAGAGACAGTTCGCTAAGGAACTGACTTGTGCAAGGGTCTCACCACCCTGCAGCTGTAGAATCTGAAAAACCAGTGGCTGACCCACTCCCAAGTCCAAAGGCCTGAGAGCAAGGGGGTCCAGTGGAGCCCTGGAGTGCAAAGGCTCCGCAGCCTGAGGGCAGAAGGAGATGAAGGTGCAGCCCAGCAGAGAGAGAACCCTCCTGGATTAACCACTGTCCCCTCACAGGGACGAAACACCTGATAAAAGTAACTTCGGGAGGAAGGGCTTATGGTGTCTCACACTTCAAGGTACATAGTCCACCATGACAGAGAGCCCATGGCGGCAGGAGCGTAGGCAGTCGGTCACATTGCCCCTGCCTCCGGGAAGCAGAGACAGGTGAATGCTGGTGCTTAGATTGACTGTGGGACCTCAGTCCATGGGATGATGCTGCAAACATCCAGGGTGGGTCTTTTCCTCCTCAGTTTACCTAATTGGTGGTTCCAAATGCCAAGAAGCTGACAACCAAGAATAACTATCAGTTCCAGCCTGCTTGTGTGCCACCCTGAATAGATCCAAGGGACCCACCTGTGCCAATAGTGGGCATTCTTAACCCATAGCAAATGCTCATACCTATTGGTGAAATTATTAAGGCTACTCCACATAGTTAAAAGGAGGGGTTATTAGTGGCGTAACTTACAAATGACGGGATAGGTAGGTCGCAGGGTCTGGGGAAGGTGTGTCACAGTCCGGCGGTGTTCTCTGAAGAGCTCTGCTCGGTCAACCTCCACCGTCCAGGGTCCAGGAACAGAGAGAGCGCTCATCTGGATCTTGGGTCTTCAGGGCCCTCTCTTGAACCCCACCTTGTAGGCATGACAGTTACCGAAGCCTCAATGGGGGTTGGAACTTCCAGTTCAAAGCTAGAATGGCTGCCCACTACACATCCCCACATGTTTCAACAGCTACCCACTACACATCCCCACATGTTTCAATAGCTCCCACCCCAGCTGCCTGGGCAGCCTTGGCTCAACCAAGCCAACATACAAGACTAACCATCACAATATATGGCTACTGTGCATAGAGGCACCCAGAGACTCAAGGTGGAGACACAGGACCCGAGTGAGCAGCCGTTCCTCATGCTCTGGCCACAGGCTAGCCGAAGCAAGTGGCCACGGGAAAGGACCTAGCCAGGAACAGATGGACAGAGGAGAGGAAAGAGTTAACAGGATGGTAGGCCCTGCTTTATGTGACTCTCTGCATCTCCACTCTGGCTTCCATGGCGACTTCATTAGCAGCAAGCTGCTAATTAAATTTCATATTTATGATCAGAAAATAAAATCATTGGACCTTTCTGAAATAGGATTTTATGAGTTTGGGCTCAGGCAGCTGAGTCAGCAGTTGAGGGCCTGGGCTGTTTAGAATCACGGTTTCAAGGCGCAAATAAATAAAGCAAACAGAGCCAGCATGTGTCTGCGTCCCTTGGACTGGTTTGTGGTGGGCCCAAACAAGACAGCCTCCACCCACTCAGAAAATGGTGCTTGTACCCATTGCTTGGGTGTTGGGGTGCTTGGAGCTTGAGGTTTGAGCCAGCAGCCCCTAGTTGAAACATGGGTGCTGTGTTTCTGGGTCCTCAAGCGTCTTCGAGGGTGCTACAGTGTTCTATTCCGAGTAATATTTTCCCTGCTGTGTTGGAAGCATCCTTGGTATGAGCATGCCTGAAGTGTCCCAGTGTCACTTCCTTCTTGTGTGGAATTCACCTTCCTTGAGAGGTTCCCAGGATAGCCCCTCCCCTGTGGCTTCCAGAAGCTTCTCTACTCTGCTGCTGCCAATGAGAGAGGTTACGACACAGGAATTGGTTCTCCCCCAACGTAGACGTAGAGGCCCAAAATCACAGTGTCGGTGGCTTTGGGGGAAAAACCCTGCTACCTTTTCTAGTTCTGTTGGTTTGTTTGCTACATGGTCTCCCTGTATAGCTCAGGCTGGCCTCAAACTCATGATCCTCCTGCCTCAGCCTCCCAAGTGCTGGGATTACAGGTGTGCAGCATCATGTGTGGCTCCTCTTCCAGTTTGTTATTTTCTGGTGTATGTGTGTGATGTACATGCACTTACATGTATATGTAGTATAGTGTGTGTGTGTGTGTGTGTGTGTGTGTGTGTGTGTGTGTGTGTGTGTGTGCATGTGCATGTATATCTACAGGAGCCAGAGGAGAATGTCAGCCATCCTACTCTGTCACCATCCACCTTCCTCTGATGAGACAGAATCTTGGTGTTGATTCTGAAGCTGAGCTGGTGGCCAGAAAGTCCCAGCAATCCTCCTGTCTCCACTCCCCAAGTGCTGGGGTTACAGGTACAAACAACTATGCCTGGTTTTATATGGGTTCTGGAGATCCAAACTGAGACCCTCAAATGTGCCCAAGCCCAGCTTCCGGTGGCTCCTGACCCAGTCTCTGTGTCTTCTTCAACTCACTTCTCTGGATCTGTGTCATTTCCTCTTGTAATAGAAACACCTGTCACTGGATTTGGTCCAGTGCGGCCTCATCATGATGACGTTTGCAAAGGACCCATTTCCAGATAAGGTCATATTCTACGTGGACAGGAATTTAGGAAGAGACACCATTCACCCTCCGTATTAGTTACTTTTTTCTTCACTATACCAAAATACCTGAAAAGAAACAGCTTGAGTAGGAGAGAGTTTATTTAGGCTTACAGTTTGATAGGATGCAGTCCATCACGGTGAGGAAGCCGTGGCAGCGGGAGTGAACAGGCTGATCTTTGCAGGCAGTCAGAACACACAGTGAACAGGAAATGAAATTAGGTTTAAAATCTCAAAGCCCACCCACAGTGGCCCACTCCCTCTAGGAGGCTCTGCCTCCTAAAGGCTCTACAACAGCGCCACCAGCTGGCGATAAAGCACAAAAACATGTGCTCCTAGGGGGACGTTTCATATTCAAACCACAGCCCCCAAATGAGAGGTCTAGTCGGAGGGAAAGGTTCAAAGTCAGAAGAAGTGGAAAGTACAAGGTATAGAGAGTCAAGAACCCAGTGTTGCCACCTGTTCAGGGAAGGCCTGAGTTTCGAGAAGCTGATGGTCCAAGTCAGGATGCCTTGAGGGTAGCCAACATCCATCGTGTGATTGACAGGCCCACTTTGCAGTGTGTTTCCACAAGAAATGACAACATATGTTCACTTGAAGACTTGTGTGAGAGTTTTCCAGTCAAACAGGAACTCCAAATGTCCACTGACAAAAAAAGGAACCAATAAATAGTTGTGATGTGTGCATCAGCAAGCTGCTGCTTAGTGACAAAGGAGAACACCCTACTGATGCATAATGGACCCAGTGAGAGCTAGGAAAATGATGTTGGGAGTCTAGGGTGCTTTGGGCTCTGTGTCCACTAACAGCAAAGTCAAGAGAAAAAGAGAACAGAATACTGTGTGTACCTGTAAGTAGATGCCTCTTCTCTGGCATGTTCCAGGCCCCTGCTCCCTCCCAGGTGGAGTCCTTGGTATCCTGGGGAGGATCTGGAAGAGCAGCCGGGGCTGGTGCAAATGGCAGGGACACCAAGGACGCCGGGGAAGAGAGGCCCCTGCCCTGTTCTTTACATCCCTTCTGCTACCCATGGCCACTGCACCCCAGTTCTCCGTGCCTACCCCCAAGTGCTATACAGAGCACAGCCCCTTCTGGTCTGCAGCCTCTTCCCCACCCAGAAGTTCAAATCACCCACAGACTCCACTTACGCAATCATTCAAACAGCTGGTAATTGGGGGTTTTATTTTGTTTTTCTTCCTTTTTTATTGTATTTTTTACCATGTGTGTTATGTGTGTGTAGTATATATGTGTGTACATGTTTGTTCATACATGCATACTGGTGTCTATGGACATATGTGTACATTCATGTAGAGGGCAGAGGTCAATGTCGAGTGTCTCCTTGGATTTCTACTCTGTGGTTTTGTTTGGGTTGCTCATTATTTGTGTGTGTGTGTGTGTGTGTGTGTGTGTGTGTGTGTGTGTGTCTTTGTGTGATGTGTGAGTGTGTATCTGTATGTCTGTGATGTGTGTGTGTGTGTGTGTGTGTGTGTGTATCTATGTGCATAATGTACTTGTGGACACTGTGCTGTGGTGCTCCTGTGGAGATCAGAGGGGATCACTTGTGTTCTGTCCTTCCATCTTTATGTAGGTCCTGGGGATCGAACTCAGATCCTCGGCGGCTTGTGCAGCCAGTGTCTTTACTTGCTGAGCCGTCTCACTGGCCCTCCACGAGCCTAGGGAATCACTGACGAGCTAGGCTGCCCAGCCAGTGAACTATGAGGCTCTGCGTCCCTGCCCCAGCACTGGGGTTATAATCACATGCCATGTGCCTGGCTTAGGTTTTTTTCTTTTTCTGTTTTGGAGACAGAGTCTCACACTATAGCCCAGGCTACCCTCAAGCTTGTCATCCTCCTGCCTTAGCCCAGCAGCTAGGATGATCTGTACCACCACATCCGTCCTCGGGTTCTGCTCAGAATAAAACAAAAAGAGAAGTATACAGCCCACCACAGCCTCCCTCTGCACCTGCTAAAAATAGAGGCAGCCTCCTCAGTGCGCGGCGGCCATGTGGGCTTCCGGGGGAGGCTGTGGCAGCCTGCCAGCGTCAGCGCTCTCCGGGGCCCTTGTAGACAGACACCCCACAGCAGAGGACAGGGAATGTGAGAGACTCATGGACAGATGCCCCTGCCAGGCCCAGGACACAGCTGCTGTGCAGACCCGTGAGTACATTTCCCCCACAATCCCTCTGTGGCCCTCATGAGCAGAGCTGGTGAATCTGTGTCCCAGGTCTACCAGTGTTGGTCTCCACGTCTGGTCCTTCTGATCTTGTCTACATGTGTGTGCTTGGGGCCTTCACATAGGCCCCTTCTCATTTTTTCTCCCTCAGTGCTTGGGATGGAGCCTAGCGCCTGTACATGCTGGGCAAGCCTCTACCGCTGAGCCACGCACATCCCCAGCTCTGAATTTTTTGCAGTGGGGACTCGCTGCATAGCTTAGGCTGACCAGAAATCCTCCTGCCTCTTCCTCCCCGGTTGGGATGACAGGCTTGCAGCACCATGTGTGACCCCTTACTTTGTAATCTCCTGTTGGATGGGGCGTCTCAACTGCCAGGGCCTATATCACAAAGGGCTGGGCTGTGTGGAGCCCAGAATTGACCCACAGAAGACTCCCCACAAACCCTGATGGCCCCTGGGAACAATGTTCCCATTAGTCTGCTGTCACAGGTGAGAGCCTTGTTTCTTCTGACTGAGCACACTGTCACAGTTGAGGAGCAGGGTCTGTACCCAGAGTGTGTTTTCTGGAAGGCTGGAGATGTTTGCAGCCCCCTCGGGGGAGGATTAGAGGATGTATGCCATGTCTGCTTCCAGAAGTGTCTCTTAGAAATGTGGCACCCCAGCCTGGTGGCCCCACAGAGAGGTGAACCTCTCTACTGGGGAGGATTCTTTGCCCCCACCCCAGCACTGTCAACTGGTCTCTGTGGGGTTGCTTGTGTTTGTACATATGAGATGAATGGGGTGTTGGCGCTGTTCAGCAAAATGCCCAAGGCCACCCTGGAACACCTGCACTCCAGAGCCACGCCAGCCATGTGCAGGCTGGGCTGCTTCCCCCCAACTCCAGAGCAAGATTGGGAACCCCAAAGATATTCTCCCCTTAGGAGTTGTTGGAGTCCAGCAGGATGTCTGACTCTGGGCTAAAGGCTTGTGGGGTGTCTTAGGGAAATGCAGCTTGAAGAGGCTTTGGAAGGGGCTGAAGAGATGGTCAAGCAGGTAAAGTGCTTGTCTTGTAAGGATGAGGCCGCAAGTTCAATCCCCAAGCTCACTTTAGAGAGTAAAGACAGACATGGTCTCTTCTTGCAATCCCAGCTCAGAAAGGTGGGAGGTGGAGACCGGAGGATCCCTGGAGCTTGATGACCGCTAGTGTGCTTACTTGGTGAAGTTCCGGGCCAGTGAGAGACCCTGCCTTCTCAGAGGAAGACACCTGAGGATGTCAGTGGCAGCTGCAGTTGTCTTCTGACTTTCTCACGGAGACAGTCACACACACACACACACACACACACACACACACTCACACACACTTGTGTACCTTCTCACAGGTGCATGCACACACTTATGCACAAAAGACAGTGAGAGACTTCAGAAGGCCTGAGAGCTCTTTTCTTGGCCAGAGACAAGAGACCACAGCTGGCTTTTATGGGATTAAACTAACTTCATTGGGTTGAAAAGTCAACCAGAGCTGCTGTGCTGGTTCATGCCCTACATGTAGTCCCATGGAAGATCACAGGAAAGTCACAAGGCCACAAGTTAGAGACCAGCCTGCGTGACTTAGTGAGTTCCAGGCCAGCCTAGATACAGAGGGGAACCATGTCTTTAAAAAAAAAAAAAAAAAAAAAAAAAAAACCAGGAAGAAAAGTTGGGGCTGAGGAGATGGCTCAGGCAATTAAAGATGGTCAGGGGGTCAGAGTTCAGATCCAGAACCCATGTCAAGGCTGGTGGGCATGGCAACCCACTTATAATTCCAACCCCTTTAAGGTGGCCCCAGGGAATCCCCGGAGTACGCTGACTCCAGCAGTCATTGGGATGAGCTCTGGCTTTGACTGAGAGACGCTGCCTCAGTAAACCAAGTGGAGGAGAGATGAAGAGTGACTCCCCACTTTAACCCCAGACCCCTCCGACCCCCACACATGTGCACATGAGGAAAAGAAAAGGAAAATGAAGAAGCCAGCAGGCTTAGAGGTGCCTCTGAATTGAGCACACAGCCCATCATGCCACACAAAGTCACACTGTGGTGCAGATAGTTTAGGGCCCCTCCACTGTCACCTCCAGGCCGAGCCCAGCCTGAAGTTCACTGGAAACCTTCAAGCCTGGCTCCGGACAGACAGGTGAAAAGACTTAGAGACAGGAAGAACAGTTCCCGGAGCCCCGGGCCTAGTCGAGCTGACTGGCAGCTTCAGGCCATGCTTCTGATGACTTTCTCTTCTCACTACACGGATCGTATCACTGGCACACACGTACAAGGCTACGCACTGACGTCTGACTCCCTGTCATTCATCTGCATGTCAAGAAGTCAGCAGTGGTCCCCGGGCGTAGAGTCCCAGTCACCCCCTTGCATTTGGAGTCCGTGTAATGTTTTTAGTACAGCTGAGGTAGAGGAAACATTGAACATCGAAAAGATGATGTGGTCTTCTGTTTACCCCCCCCCCTCTCTCCCCCTCTCCCTCCCTCCATCTCTCTGCACTATGTAGCTCTGGTTATCTTGGAACTCACTATAGAGACCAGGCTGGCCTTGAACTCAGAAAGATACACCAGCCTCTGCCTCCCCAGTGCTGGGATGAAAGGCATTCACCGCCATGCCCATAGATCTAATATTTCAATAGAGAAAAATAAAAGAGGACCGTGAAGTCCTGAAGTCAACGATCTCACTTAAGGACACTTTTACACTATACATGAATCATTAAAAGGAAAAAGGGGATGTCTTGGCCTTGAGAAAGCAAGTGGGGTATCTTAAGACGACTCACTACTGACACCTCTCACTGTACTCAGGTGGAAAGTGTGAATCAAAGTGTTGTTTTGTTTTGTTTTGAAGTTTCGAGCTCACTGGTGGCTTCGAAGCAGGTGAGCAGGTCTCCGGGAAATCACTCAAATTCTGTTCAAGTGTCTTGTGGTCTCAGGAGCTCTCCGCAGGAGGGATGTGTGTAATTTGAGCTGGTTACGGCCTTCCTAGGCTGCCGCCCCCCACTGGCTCCTTTCTCTGTGTTTCCTTTTTCTTCATTTCTCTTTCCCTTTCTCACCCCTGCACCTGTTCATGCTAAATAAAAACTGGGTTCTTGTTCCCCTTTCTCTCGAAAGCCCAAGTCGTTGTCTGTCCACACACCCCTCCCCCACGCCTGCCCCAACCCCCCACAGGCAGGCACACACGCCATGTTTCTTCCCTCATCGGGCTTAACCCCGTTTCTGACTTCGGCATCCTGCAAAAGTCCCTCCCACAATTTCAGGTTCTCCGGCATCACTTCCTCCAGCGACCTCAGGTTTGAAAAGCCATAGTCACTCTCCATTGACAAGTAACTGGGCCACCTCCAGGGCACACCTCCCAGCAACCAGTTCCCCTCATCCATAGCATCCTCTCTCCCATTGGCTAGTCTTGAACAATAATAATAAAATGATACTTGTGGCCAGGTTGTCTCGGGGTTCGAGTCCACGTGGATTTGGCACCTGGTACCTGCTCTCCCGAGCTCCAGAAATTGTAACAGCATTTGTTTTCATTTACGGAGTTGAAATTTGTAGAGCCTAGACCCACCATCTTTCTTTTCGTGCATGCATTTATCAGTGAACTCCAGAAGAGGGCGCCAGATCCCCTGGAACCAAAGTTACTATTGGTTGTGAGCACCCAATAAGGGTGCTGGGTCCTCGGCAAAGGCAGTATCCACTCTTAAGCCTTGAGCCATCGCTCCAGCCCCTTGCCTTGCTGGTTGGTTGGTTGGTTGGTTGGTTGGTTGGTTGGTTGGTTTGTTTGGTTGGTTAGTTGGTTGGTGACAGCCTTCATTGTCCTGAAACATGCTGATTGGGCTAGGCTAACACTCATACACAAACCCGGACATGCCTTTCACTGACTCAGCCATCTCTCCAGCCCGACATTCACCCTTGTTCTTAAAGTTGAACATTTTGGTAGCATTTCATACAGTCAAAAAATTTTGCAGCCATCATTTTTACCTAGTTCCAAAATATCTTCCTAAGTGAGTTGGAGGAGGGTACACTTTTTTGTTTGTTTGTTTGTTTGTTTGTTTGTTTGTTTATTAGAGAGAGAGAAAGAGAAAGCATGATGTGTTGTGTGTAAGGAAGTCAGGGGACAACTTGCTGGAGTCTGCTCGCTCCTTCTGCTATGTGGGTCCTGGGGATCAATTCATGTCATAGACTCAGTAGACGCTTTTACCCTCTACACCATCTCACCAGCCCTTACCTTATTTTTTGAGACAGGGTCTTGAAGTAAACCTGAAGCTCACTGATTCAACTAGACTGGCCAATGAGCTTGTCTCCACCTTCCCAGAGCTGGGACTATAGGTTCATGCTGCTGGCCTTCGCTTTTTACATGAGTGCTGGAGATTTGAACTCAGGTCCTCACACCTGCACTTCAAGTACTTTACCCACAGAATCGTCTCTCCAGCAACAAATTCCAAAATATCTTCATCTCCACAATAGAAGGCCTGGTACACCCTAGCAGTTATCCTCTTCAGTGACCCTTCCCTACCCCCAACAACTGTAGTCATCCCCAGTATTTGAGGGGACATTGGGTACCACTATTTATGAATGCCCACAGCCCTATTTTAAAGTGGCACGGTATTTCCCATGAACCACTGCACATCCCTAGGATGCTTATCATTGTCAATACAATGCCAAGGCTGTGTAAATAGTTGCTGTGCTGTCTTGTGTAGAGAATGCAGACAAGGAGAGGAGTCTGGGGCTGGGGAGACGGCTCAACAGATGCATTAGCTTTATTTCCTGGGGTCAATAAAATTCTTTGACAAAAGCAATTTAGAGGACAAAGAGTTCATTTGACTCACAGTTCCAGGTTACACTACATCCCTGAGGGGAAACCGAGGCAGCAGGAACTTGAAGTAGTAGTCGCATCCACAGCCAACAGCAGAGAGAAGTGAATGTGTGCTCACCTGCTTGCGCTCCGTTCCTTTCCTCCACTCTTAGACCATCCAGGATCCCCTGCCAAAGGGAATGGTGCTGCCGCAGTGGGCAAGACTTCCTAGCTCAATTAGCATAGTCAAGACAATCTCTTGAACAACCATTACTCTACCTAGTTACAAAATATCTTCCAGAGTATGTTGGGGGAGGCATTTGCGTGTGCATACATCTGGAGGTCAAAAGTCCACTTCTGGGGTCTTCTTCCATTGCTCTCTACATTTTTATATTTATGTATGTTTTTATGAGAGAGAGAATGCTACACTGTGTAATATGCAGCTCAGGAGTCTGTCCTACCACGTGAGTGCTGGAACAGACATACTCTAAACCAACCTGATCTAGACAAGCCCCTGATGGGACTCCCTTCCCGGGGATTCCAGATTGTGTTAAGTTGGGAGCTGAAACACACCAGCAAAAAGGGTAAAGCACTTGCTGTGAAAACATGATGATCCGATTTCAGATCCCTGGCACTCACCTAAAAAGCCAGGTTACGCATACCTATAACTCCAGTTCACAGGGGACGGGGCAGGAGGATTCTGGGGCTCACTGGCCATCTAGCCTATCACCACTGAGCTCTATGTTTAATGGAATGGCCTATTAAAAAAAATAGGTGGAGAGCCATAGAGGGAGACACCCAACATTGACATTAGACCTCCACACGTACGTACACAGGTGAGAACACAGACACACACACACACACACACACACACACACACACACACACGCACGACACACACACACACACGCGTGCATGCACATGTACCTATACATATTCAATACAGATGTAACTTTTCTTTTTGAGTATTTCCAGTCCTCACTGGAGAACTCTTGGCTGTGGAGAGCAGACCCTTCCTGCCTCTCTGGATCTGCCCATTGTGTTCTTTAATATTGGATTATTTTCCTCCTGCTAATGTCCCCAAGGCTCATTCATGTGGCAGCATGTGTCAAAATCACATTCATTTTTACAACCAAACAGTATTTGATACGGGCACAAGCGTTCCCTTTCTTTCGGACGTCAGCGGCTCAGTGGGTCCCGGGCTTTGGGAACCACACAGCGACAGATGACAGGAGGTGAGGGAAGGGAAGGCGATACCCAGTGCTGGATGCACTGGAAGAACCAGAGGAGTTCTGACACCCCGTGCTCACGTTCCCCTGTCACCCCGTTGTCTGCTTTGTGCGGCTAAGCCTGAGCTGGCCTTCCAGGAAGGCTGTTAGAGAAGCCGGCAGCCACTGCCAGCCTTTCCCGAGCTGCCGTTTGGCTCTGCTCCGGAACACATTACAGCAATTAATTACATCCAACCCTTGATTATCTCAAGTAATAGGGGACAGAATAACAGAGCTAATTGAAGATCGGGGGTGCGGGGATGGAGGGGGCCTGTGCCATGGGAGAGCTATTTACTTTGTGGTTAATTACTAGTAAAGAAACGCATTCTGGTCCCCCACTCTTTCACATGCGCACCGTCTCTCTCCCATGCTGAAGCCTAACATTTAATTGGATTCGAAAGCCTATTTTTGTTCTCAACATAGTGGCTGCTCAATTAATGTATTTTAACTAGCAGGTTCCCCTGGTAGCACCTTGGCAGAGCTTTTGGGCATGGGAAAGCGGGCCAGTTTCTGGGGCTTCCTACCTCTCCATGGGGACGCTCCTTGTTACAACCATGGAGGGACCAAGAGATCCACATGGAGGCACTGGGCCGATTCTTCTAAAAAAGCGCCTCCCTGCATACAGGAGAAGGATAAAGGGCGAAGATGGGCCATCTGGAGCCTCCTCACATGAGCCGCAGGTCCAGACATTGAGAAATGGCTGGTGGCTGCTGCTCTCAGCAACTCTGTCTCCCTGCAGGCATTTGAACACGGCGTTTCTTCTGCTCCTGTCCAGTAAAAAGCTAAGAGCCTCTGCCATGTTCTGCCATTCCCCAGCATCTTGCCTGGTCCGTTTTCCTCCCAGGGAGTTCAGCCAACTCTAAACCTGTCTTGGATCAGATCGCAGACACCCAAGCATGAAGGCACAGAATGGCAGCTGACTGCCTTTTCAGCTCCTGGCACCACCTTGGATACCATGGCCACAGCCTCCTCCTTGCTGCAGCCTGTTCCGCCCTGGTGTCTGCTGACTGGTTTGTTTATTAGTGAGTCATTCCATCCTCCATTTCTGAGATGGATTGAGGGCCAGCTGCACTCAGATAGCACAGCTCAAGGGCATCCCCAGCCAGGTCTCCAGGAATCTCTCTCCCAAAATTCACCTAGTAACAATGACACAGTAGGGAGCAGTAGCAGTTCTTGCATTGTATGCTAAATGCTGGCTGGTATCTGCTTCAGTTCTCTAAGAATACTACATCAGGGTTGGGATGTATCTCAGCAGGAGATCGTCTGAGTAGAATCCCCCAGTGAGGGGCTGGGGTGTGGCTCAGTGGTAGAGCCCCTGCCTAGAATCCCCCAGTGAGGGGCTGGGGTGTGGCTCAGTGGTAGAGCACCTGCCTAGAATCCCCCAGTGAGGGCTGGGGTGTGGCTCAGTGGTAGAGCACCTGCCTAGAATCCCCCAGTGAGGGGCTGGGGTGTGGCTCAGTGGTAGAGCACCTGCCTAGAATCCCCCAGTGAGGGACTGGGGTGTGGTTCAATGTTACAGTACTAGTATAGGAAGTGCAAGGTGTTTTAGATTTTATCCCAGCACAGAAGGAAGGAAGGGAGGGAGGGAGAGAGGGAGGGAGGGAGGGAGGGAGGAAGGAAGGAAGGAAGGAAGGAAAGGAAAGGAAAGGAAAGGAAAGAAAGGAAAGGAAAGGAAAGGAAAGGAAAGGAAAGGAAAGGAAAGGAAAGGAAAGGAAAGGAAAGGAAAGGAAAGGAAAGGAAAGGAAAGGAAAAATTACTAGGATCCCACAAACAAAAGCAAACTCCGTAGTCCTTCCCTGATCACGGACCCTTTTGCAAGACTGTAGAAAGTGTTCCTCCATTCTGACGCCACCCTGGGACAGCACTGTCCCTTCCTGGGGGTGCGGTAGAACACAGCGTTTTGGGAAGGAGCCCACACAGTGCTCAGCTTGTGGGACAGTTGCTGGCTCCTCTTTACTCTCCTAGTAAGAATGGTTTGTGACAAGCAGGCTGTGTCCCCACAGGTCAGACACTGAAGAGATGTCTCTCGTAGACTTCAAGCTCATGACTGATGGAGGGAGAGAGATGGATTGGCACTTAGCTACAAACTGCAGGCACAGCAAATCACGGGGGACACACGAAGGGCACCCGAGCCCACAGGCAGGCTGTGGCGGCGGCAACCCTCCCCACACACGGGGCTTGGGAAGAAGGTCTTATCGGCTGAAGGGAAGCTTCTATGACAAGGAAAAGAAAGGCAGCGCTTATCCATTGGAAATCAATCGGCTCATAAATATTAAACGCCCACTTATGTAAGATGCTTGCTAAGCCACAGGGTGTACAAGGAAAGATGAGAGAGGTCCTCACCTGAAGATAACTACACACTAGATATAAAAGGATACTGACGTCCCCAGGGAAGGGGATTTCAAGTCAAAGACCCCAGCAGGGTGACTGAAGTCACCTCAGATTCTCCTGAGGATGGAAGGAGGCGTACAGAAGGATGTAGGGACTGCGCATCTTGGTCTCCAGTTCTCTGTTGACTTGTTGGTGCTGTCACTAGTGTCTAAGGTTATTGCTACTCATCCAGCGTCGCTGATCAAAGAGGGGCCCAGAGAGGTTGAGGGACACACTCAAGGACACACAGCAGGCAATGTCAGAACTACAGTTCCAACCCAGGGCTCTCTTCTCCCCTTGGCTAGGACACTGAGGGGATCTGTCCAACTCTTGGTATTTGACTTCCTTCCTGTTTGCTTAGTGTGGGATTTTATGATCCTTCCCCCACACTCCAGCCTTCTTTCCATCTCATCTGTCACCAACAAACACAACTGACCTGAGGCTCTCGAAGAGCAGGAGGTCTCTCTTCCTTACGTGTGCCTCTTCTGCCCATGGGACCCAGCCACCCCACTAAGTCAACAACAGAAAGAACCGCCAGCCACAGCACCCCATTGGACAAAATGCTCCTGCTTTTTCTGCTGCCTGGAAATGGATCTACTGAACACACAACAGAGAGCCCGCAGCTTTGACCTCATTGAAACACTCCAGGAAAATGAGACGACTGAGACCTAAGCAACGTCCAGGACCTGTGCTCCCTGCCCCCAGTGTTAGCAGGACCTAAAGGCCTCTTGAGAGAGATCTTGGAGCCTAAGACTGGAGACATAGTTCAGTGCTCACCTGGCGTGCATGAAGCCTTCTGCCCTCTGCACTGCGTAAGCCAGCTGTGGAGATGCACATCTGTAATCTCAGCATGCTGGAGGTGGAGGCAGGGGGATTAAGCTCATTCTTAGATATATAGTGAGTCTAAGGCTGGCCTAGATTGCCTGGGTGGGGGTGTGGAGAAAGACAAAGACAGAGAAACAGGCCAGCCTTGAAGTCCCATGCAACAATAGCAAAAGTCACTCCCAAGTTCCCTCCTAGACACTTTCCTGTCATGATTGGAAGGAGCTGGAGTCTCTGACCTCAACTGTAAGAGAATCCTGGCACCATAATAGGAGAATTAGAAAACTGGAGCCCCAAATCAAGTGTGGTGGCACACACCAGCAATCCAGACAGTGGGGAGGCTAAGGCAGGAAGATCGCACTGAGTTTGAGATCATTCAGGCTACACTATGAGTTTATGTCAGCATGAGCTGTACAGCAAGACCTTGTCTCAAAATAAAAATAAATTTAAAAAAAGAGAGAGCGAGCCCCAATCCAGAACCACATACCATTATAAGGACACTGAGGCCTACACCTCTCCAGTTAGCAACCCAATTGTTGGGAAAAGTCGGCTGAGTTCTCTTCAAATACATGGAAATGTGTTTGGAAATGCAAACTGCACTCACCTGCTCCTGTGGTATTTCATAACACGAGTGGCCCGGCGGCTGGAAATGCATGGAAAATCAATCGCCACATTGATTCGCCGCAGAAGTTCAGTTCGTATAAATGCAAAAGCTCACTCTGTGAGCTGCTGCCCAGAGGGCCTCAGGGGCAGCACCCCGAGCTGCAGAGCCAGCTCTGGCCTGAGAGATAACGTCACTGGTGCTGCGAGCAGTGGCCCTGTGATCTGCCGAGATTCAAATTCATCCTTCAAACACTGGTAGCCAGGGTTGCAATCCAAGCTGCCTGGGCCCCACGCCTCTCTTTCCCCCTCCTTGGTGCCCAATCTTCTCAGCAGCTGTTTCCCCAGGGGGCCTTTGAGCTTGTGTCTGCTTCTGTCCTTCCTGAATGTGGCTCTTCCTCGCCTCCTTCCTCAGCTCTGGACAGCTGTGTTGCTCACCTGTGTCTTCTTCTCATTGGTTAAACCTTGTTAGAGTTAAATCCCCCCCCCCCCCCCCGTCTTTGTGTTGTGACTTCTATATATGTTTGCTAAATCATATGAGTAAATAAATGAATGACTCAGTGAATGAGTGGGTAAAAGAGTGAATGAATGAGTTAGTGGGTGCATGAGTGAATGGGTGACTAAAAAGGTAGCTGAATGAATCAACTATGAATGAGTGACCACGACTGAATGATAAATGATCGCATGAGTGAATGAGTGAACGATGACTGAATGCATGCATTCATTAATGAATGAGTGAATGAATGGGTAGGTGAATGAGAGAGTTAATGAGCTAGTGAGTGAGTGAGTGAGTGAGTGAGTGAGTGAGTGAGTGAGTACAGCCCAGGTCACTCTGGAATATGCAGACCAGATTTTGCAGGTCCTCCCTGGATGATGTCTAGAGGTGTGGCCTAGTCTTCCATCTTGACCTTGTCACATCTCCTTGAGGCTCCTGTCCTCACAGAGGTGCATGAGGAGAAGATACAGGGGAAGTTTAAGAATTCTGCTCCCTCCTTGGATGCTGTCTGGGGTGGGGCTCCTATTTGATGATGCTGGTGACCTTTCCTATGCAATTTGAGACCATCCGACCTTTTCTCTTAACAGGTTATCAGTCCCACCCCAGGCACTTATGTGCTAGTCATGGCTCCCCAGAGCAGGATTCTACTGGTTAATGCCAGCAGAAGGCACTGACTTTCCTGTATCCACCGTACAATCCCCAGACTGTCTCCCAATGCCCTCGAATCAAAAGGCAACTTGTGCCTCCCTCCTGCCTCGGTTTGCAGAGTTTGATTCCCAACTCTGAGGCTGGCTTCTGGGATCTGGAAGCCTGTGCATGCTCTACCCTGTCTCTGCAGCCCTAGGCTGGCAACCAGCTAGAGTCCTCCAGTACAGGTCACCTCCCAGTGGCTACACAGCAGGCCTGGGATAAACAGCAGGATGGGGTTCTGTGCACCAAGGTATTCAGCCGGTGCCATGAAGGAGGGTGTGGCTCTGGGGAACCACGTAACTGTCTGCACTGCAGGGTCATAGCACTTGCAATCATCAAGTTCTTCTTGATTGGCAGGTGCTGAGGGCAGTTCTGTGGCAGGAGTGCATCATCACCAAGCCTCATGTCCTTACAGCATTTGATTCCACAACTGTTTTTGAAAAAAGTTTTTTGAGACAAGGTCTCATGTAGACCAGGCTGGCCGAATATTCTCTATGTGGTCAAGGATAAAATCTTGATTCTCCTACCTCTATTTCTTGGGTGCTGGGATTACAGGCATGCACCACCATGCCCAGTTTATAGGGTACTGAGGATGGGATCCAGGGTTTCATGCATGCTAGGTAAGCACTTTGCCAACTGAGATATATCCCCAGCTCTCTACAGCCATTTCCTAAAGTCCCATAACATCACCAGATAGCATCACAGAGACAGTGTGTGCCTGGCTTCCTCTCGACCCTAACCATAAAACCATAGCCAAGATGTCCCCACATACACAAGAGGAACAAATTTCATTATGCCCGCAGCTGGTGCAAGGGTAAGAACTCAGGGGTTTTGATTGGAATCAGCATGTGTCCTCAGTCACCACGGGCCACAGCAGGAGGGGACAGTATTTCATCAAAGCCAAGTCTCCCCCCTCTCTCCCTGCCAGCCACTTCTTCAAAGGCAGAGTTTCTTGGGAGCTCCAAAATAGGTGACCTCGCTCTGGGATTTGCACTGGGTCCCAGTGGCCCTCCACGCTAAGCTGTGCACACTGCTCTGGGATCCGTATAGGATAAACATCCATCAAGAGCCAGCATGAGAAATTGGTGCACGTTCCTGAGCTATTTAAATCTGTCAGTCCTAATTGTGTTTTCCTTCAAAAGCTTTTCCACAGAACTGCTAGAAAAATGAGTGAGGGGGTGCAGAATGGGAGCACTATTCTTTGGTAAGATGAGAAGTGTGCACCCTTCCAAAGTTTACTGTACCAATCTGAAACCACTAGAGAAAATGTCTGGGGGTTGGGGATGGAAGGAGATGACATTTGGGCATTGCCCTTGGGCTCCGAGCTTGATGATGCGCCATGGCCTCTGTGGTTAATTTGTATTGTCAGCTTGGCTAGATTTATTTTTTATTATGTTGGGGTGTGTGTGTGTGTGTGTGTGTGTCCAGGTGCTCATGTACACAGTCATGCACACATGGTGGGAATGCATGCCATGGGCACATGTGGAAGCCAAAAGACAACTTGTGAGAATCAAGGATCAAATTCATGTCTCCAGACTTGGTGGCAAAGTGCCTTTGTCTCCAAGCCATCTTTCAGCCTGCTTGACTGGATTTAGAACCACCATAGAAACAAACTTCTGGGTGTGTCTGTAAGGGACTTTCTAGATCAGGTTAATTAAGGAAGGAAGTCCCACCCTAATTATGGGTAGCATCACCCTAAGGGCTGGGGTCCTGAGCTGAATAAAAAGGGGTGAAGTGAGCTGGGCACCAGCATTTGTCTCTCTGCTTCCTGACCGAGGGTGCTGTGTGACCATCCGCCATGCACATGCTGCCATGATGAACAGTGGTACCTCAGACAGTGAAGCAAAACAAGCCTCCTCTGCCCCAAGCTGCTTGCCCGGTATTTGATACCAGCAACAGGCAGGCGGCTAACACACCCTCCTGTGCATCCTATGGAAGTGCCCTCCCATCTTAATTGACACCAAGTAGAGATATTTTAATCCACAGACCCTTGATCCTCTGCCAGTGTCCTCTAACAGTAGACGTCCATAGGCTCCTGGGGGTTGCAGCTGATTGTGAATATTCCAGGCATCCTGGTGCTTAGGGAGCTGCCTGGGATAGGGGACTGTGCTCTTGGCTGGATGGTGCTAAAAACTCTGTCTGTGATGCAGATGAGAATGTGGGTACCCACAGACTAAAGAGAGCTGATGAGGGAAGGGATGGAGTCCAACAGGCCTTATGGAGGATAGAGAAGGGGGCTGTGTTTTCTGTTTCTGAACAGTCAAGGACATGTTGAGGACCTGAGAAAGGACCCGAGCAGGTGGGTGTGATGAATGGTTGGGCCAATGCCCATAGCCAAGGATCCAAGAACTGAACCGCAGATGGCCAAGCACTTGACGGTGGTGGAGTCTGTCAATTCCCGTTTCCTAGGTGACGCTTATGTACTGCCCTGCAAACCTCTCAGAACTGCTTCTTTAATTTCTCCCCTACCACACTTTTGATGCGGGTAGCATTTAGTCTTTCCCAATGGCTCCCTGTTGTGCCTTAGCCATGAAATGTCTCCTGCATTCTCGTGTGTCAGAACACTTGGTTCCCAGCAGATGGCGCTGTCTGGGGAGTTGTGGGGCAGGTCCTGGGGGTGGTTACAGGATTTAAGGCTGTTAGTCACAACCCACTCCCATCCTCTTCCACTTCTTTTTCTTAATTAAGAAAAAAATTTTATTCATTTTACATACCTATCAAAGATTCCCCTCTTCCCTCCTCCCACCCCTCCAGCCTCCCCCTCCCATCCCACCCCCTATTCCCTCCTACAAGAAGGTAAGGCCTCCCATGGGGAGGTACATTTAGTAGTTAGCTATGGAAAGGTAAGCAAGCTGCTAAGCCTGCCTCACGCTCCTGCCACCCTGCCTTCCCCACCATGACGGACTGTGTACCCCTCAAACCATGAGCCAAAGCCAACCCTTCTTCCTTCAAGCTGCTTCTTGTGAGGTATGTGGCCACAGCAATGGCCACTCCATTATCATCAGTGAACAAAAGATACAAGAGCAGAAAGGTGAGGCGGGTTGCTTGATCTTAGGGATCAGGAATGTGTGACCAGGAGGAATGTAGATAAAATGTGTGGCTCTTACTAATCATGCACACCTGTTATGGATATATTCACCTGCAAGTAATAGAAGTATAATCTGATTATATGCCTTCTAGAGCTTTCACTTTTGTCATAATAAAAAACACAAAAGTGAGCTCTGGGATGCCACCAGTAGCCCAAGGCTCTTATTGTTTCCTTAAAGTATGGCCTTGTCTTCATAGTCACAAAATAGCTGCTCTGCTTCCAAACATCACATTCACATTCCAGATAGAAAGACAATTTAAAGACTCTTCCCATCTGTTTCTGCCCCCTTTGGAGAGTTCTCCTAGCTAGGTGTGGTGGCACATATCTGTAAAGCCAACATTTTAGAAGCTGAAGAGAGAGGATCATGAATTTGAGGATAGGCTAGACTACCTAGGAGGCCCTGTCTCAAAAAAAACTAAAAGAAAAGGTGGAAGGGATGGTAAAGGATGAGGGGAGAGGATGATGTAGTGAAGTGGGCAGAGCATTCCCTGATGTCTTGTGCAGAAAGTCCCACTCAGCCGTAACTGCGGTAGCTGCAAGAGAAGCTGGAAACATAAGTTTCTGAGATGAGTTCAGTTAATGCCACAGACAAACTTGAAGATCTGTTCCCAAGTAAGAGAGGATGGATATGTTTGGCAGCTGGCGGTGCCTGCCACTCCACTGTGAATTTAAAATGATAATTGCTGCTTTCAAAATATGTATCCATGAAGCTGTGCTGATTGCTGTACACATGTTAATTGATGGGAAACATTATCCTGTCAATATTTCGGTTGAGCGAGCTTAGATGAGATAGACAGAAGTTAGCAAAGCAACTGGGAAGTGAGACGGAGTCGTGCAGGGGGAGATTCCAAGCTGCCTCCTTAAGTGCCCTGTTTGCAAGAGTGAAGGGATTATTTGAGGAAGAAGGTGGGCCATGAAGGGTAATTTCAATCCATTTGCATAACACTTCCATCTCAAGGTGATAAATGCTGTGTGCACTGGGAATTGGGGTACAAACCAGTGTCTCTATGGTCCTTTTCTTCTGCAATAGATCATCCTTTTAAAAATATGTTCTCTCTCTCTCTCTCTCTCTCTCTCTCTCTCTCTCTCTCTCTCTCTCTGACAGGAGTCATTTGAATTAAGTGAGGGTTTTTCACTGGAATAATTAAACCCTGTGTATCAGGCTGCTCACTCCAATCACCCACAAAAATCGATTAAGAGACATGCATTTATCTCACTGACTGCCGACCCACATCTGATTCCAAGGCTTTTGTGCTGGGGTGCCTCTTGGAGAGAAAAAACAGGAGTTTTGCCCATACAAAACAGCTCCTCCAGCCTGGAGAGATGGCTCAGCTGTTAAGAGCATGGGTTGCTTGCTCTGGAAGAGGACCCTGGTTCAGTTTCCAGCTGAACTGAACCCACATCAGTTCCCAGCTACCTACACAAGCTCTGGGATATAAACTGCCCTCTTCTGGCCACCACAGACACCTGTGAGCACACACACACATAATAAAAATAAACGTAAAAAAGCCCAGCTCCTTCTGAAAGGCCTGGAGTTTTCTGGACTTGAGGTAATAGAACTCTTGCTGTTTATTTTATTCAAGATGAGATAATTGTTTTATTAACTCAGCTTACAAATACATATTGATGATGTATTAAGAGGAAAGCCCTGCTCCAACAGAACAAATGAATATAGCAATAAGAGGAAAATGAGTGCTCAAGAGACAAATGATATCACTGGAGAGAGCAGCCGAGAAGGTCCCAGTCCAAAAGCAAGGCAGCCAGGAGCAGCTGGCCAAAACTGCAGCATGGTCAGCATAGGACTGTGGGCTAAATCCTCATTATCCAACAGGATGTTGATTGATGATGCCTTAATATGAATACATCAATAAGCTCTGTTTACAAACACGCCACTCCCCACACTCAGCCTTCCCTCCGACATCTCATCATGTCATACCTGCCAGTGTTAGAGTGTCTGTGGTGCTTAGGTAAATGCTGTGCCTTGTAAGCCAAGTTGTATACTGTGATTGTCTGGAGTGTGTGTGTGTGTGTGTGTGTGTGTGCGTGTGCGTGTGCGTGTGCGTGTGCGTGTGCGTGTGCGTGTGTGTGTGTGTGTGTGTGTGTGTGTGTGTGTGTGTGGTGTTTGCTGAATCAACAATGTCTCTTTTTTCCATCTATTTGGGTTTTTTTTTTTTTTTTTTTTTTTTTTTTTTTTTTTTTTTGCTTTTTTGAGACAGGGTTTCTCTGTGTAGCTTTGCGCCTTTCCTGGAACTTGCTTTGGAGACCAGGCTGGCCTTGAACTCATTCATGGAGATCCACCTGACTCTGCCTCCCGAGTGCTGGGATTAAAGGTGTGCATGCACCACCACCACCCGGCTATTTGGGTTTTTTTTAATATCATTATTTTTTTCTCATTCAGCTCTCAGGTTTGTCGATTGCCTGATAGTATCACTTCCCATCTATGGGATACATCACATAACTGTTTTCAGTATTTCCCCCTGGCATTCTGCATCTGGGCAGCCTTCCTGACTCTGCTGAAGTCTTGGCTGCTTTCCCCAATGAGACCCCTTGACTCCCAAGCCCCCATCCCCCCTTGTTGCTTTATCCATTCCTTCCACTGGAGCAGATCCTTTAGGGGCTGCCTAAGACAAGGCACACAGAAAGTAGAGTTTCTGACTTTCTGAAAGTATGTCAGTTTGTCCTACTTAGCATTAACTATCAACTCCACACAACCTAGAATTACCTTTTAAAAGAGAGCGTCAACTGAGTAGTTGTCTTTATCAGGTTTGTCTGTGGGAATGTCTGTGAGGGATTGTCTTGATTGCCTTAATCGATGTAGGAGGACTCAGCCCACCATGGGTGGCAACATTCCCCAGGAGTCTTGAGCTATACAAGAAATGTGGTCAGGAGCCAGCCAGCAAGCAGCACTCCTCCATGGTTTCTTCCTCAGCTTCCTGCTTTAGGTCCTGCCCTGACTGCCCTCAGTGATAAACTATGATCCAGAAGTGTAAGCCAAACAAACCCTCTCCTTCCCACACTGATTTGGACATGGTGTTTGTCACAGCAACAGACAGGAAACCAAGGCATCCAACTTATTTTCACATATGACAAATAGTTTGGGTGCTCAAAATTTAAAGATACTTTCCTTAAACAGTGAAGCTCTTGCTCCACCATGTTTCAGCTTCCAGAACTGATATCCAGAGGTCTGCCACACCACACTTTCTTCCCATCAGCAGGGAATCTGGGGTTTTCCTTCTGGGAGATTGCAGGATATTCTCTTAATTGCCGGTGATGGCAACTCTCAAAATGGCATAGTGAGGAACACACACTCCACTGTGTTGCAGTAAACGTTCTAGAGGCCCTTTAAGTCAGGAGGTTGCCGCTCATACATTCTGAGAAATCTTGAGCCTTACTCCTCGGTACACTCATACCTTGGTTTCTTTTCCATCCTCAGGGGTTACTAAAATGGAGACATAACTGTGTTCTCTCTCTGGGATTTGTGTTCATTGTTGGACCTTTGGCATTGACCTCGGTTTTCTTAGCTTCCTTCTTCAACTTCTTCTGAGACAGAGCTTCACTGTGTAGCACAGGCTGGTCTGTAATTCATGGTCCTCCCCTGCCTCAGCCTGCCTGGGCCTGGGATAACAAACCTGTCCTAAGGAAGCCTAGTCAAATAGTTGTTTGTTTTCAAGTTTTCTCTGATTTAGTTCATTGGTCCCTTTTTACAGTTATCTTTTGCCAGTTTGTGTCTAGGGCTCTGTCTGATGTAGAGATTTTATATCAAGCCCTCCTTGCTGCTCTCTGTTTATGCTTAGGTAGGAGGCAACAACATACAAGTGTATGGACTTTGCCTGCGATCTGATGGCCTTCCCTGTGGACCACCCCGAACTGACCATCTGAGAACTTGGTTTAAGTCTGGCCTGAGCTTATATAGGAACACAGCCATTGCGAGGAATTTTGTGTGCATAATTTCTGGTCATAACCCTTTTAAAAAGTTAACCCTTTTGCAACCAGTTCCAGAAACTGTATATTAGCTGAGTAAAATTAGAGAGACCTGGATCACATTCTCTCCTCATACTCATGTAACCAGTTTTTCTTTTCTTGGCACTGAGATGGTCAAGGTGACAATCACTCCCCAAGTATTCCAGTTGTGTGGACCAAACACCTGACAGGAAGTGACTCAAGGAAGGCATGGCTTCTTTTGGCTCACAGTTCAGGTGATACAGTCCATCAGGACCAAGAAGCCATAATGGCGGAACAGCTCCTGAACATGACCACAGGAGGCTGCTTGTTCACATCTCTGTAGATCAGAATTGGGGGAGAGGAGGATGCCAGCATTCACATCGATTTCTCCTTTTTCCTCTCTTTGTTTAGTCCATGATTCCAGTTCATGAGATGGCACCCAACACACTCAGTGTGCTCTTTCTCCCCTCAGCTAATCCTCCTTGGGCTGCCTCCACAGACATGCGTAGAGGTGTGCTCTCTAAAGTTCTGTGTGCTCCTCAGTCCAGTCAGGTGACAGTTTAAATTAACCATCGCAGACGCTGACACACAAGGAACAGTCTATAAGTATTAGGGCTTGTTGCACGAATCCTAAATGGTCTTATAATAAAAACCCAGAGCCAGATGTTGTGGTAAATGCTGAAAGATCAGAGGAAACAATCTACAGCCACGTCTCACCTCGCCAACTCCTCAGCAGAAAAGGGAAGATCCTGTCTCCACGAATCCTCAGACTGAAAGACTCTCTAGTTCCTGTCTCCTCGCGCCTTATATGTCTTTCTCCACCCAGCCATTTCACTTCCTATCTCAACCTTCCTAGTGCTAGGATTAATGGCATGTTTGCTTCCCAAATACTGGTGTTAAAGATGTGTGCCACCACTGCCTGGCTCGGTTTTTCTCTCAATCTCATGTAGCCCAGTGTGGCCTTGAACTCACAGAGATCCAGACTGATCTTTGCCTCCCAAGTGCTAGGATTAAAGGTGTGCACCACTGTCTGGCCTCTATGTTTAACTCTGTGGCTGGCTCTGTCCTCTGATCTTCAGGCAAGATCTATTTCTTAGATTACAAATATCACCACAAGGGATGGCAGCTTCCATCATTGAGTATGCCTAGAAGTCAATATCAAAAGCGATCAAGAAACCAATTAATCAAAACAGAGTCATACAATTTCCCCCTGGCTTTGGGACCAAGCTCTCAAAAGTGATAGTCAAACTTCCTAGACCCAAACCAGAATTCCCAGCACCCTGTTGGCAGCCCTGTGCCTCACTTTCCCCAAATGATATTGATAAAGCAGAAAGATAGAAAAGTGGGGAAGGATGGTCCTACAAAACCTGAAAACCTGTTTTCTCTTTCTTACAATTAAAACTTACCTTATAACTAAAATAAATTACTGAAAAACCTCTTCTGTAAATCTAAAAAGAAACACATGTCCTTTAAAGGCAAGGTGCATGTAGGGCTAAGAATGGGGACCCGTGTGTAAGCCCCAGACCCATGTAAACATCTGGGTATAGTGGTGTGTACCTGCAATCTCAGTGCTGGAGATGGGGACCCGTGTGTAAGCCCCAGACCGATGTAAACATCTGGGTATAGTGGTGTGTATCTGCAATCTCAGTGCTGGAGATGGGGACCCATGTGGGAGCCCCAGACCCATGTAAACATCTGGGTATAGTGGTGTGTACCTGCAATCTCAGTGCTGGAGATGGGGACCCATGTGGGAGCCCCAGACCCATGTAAACATCTGGGTATAGTGGTGTGTATCTGCAATCTCAGTGCTGAAGATGGGGACTCATGTGGGAGCCCGGCACCCATGTAAATATCTGGGTATAGTGGTGTGTACTTGCAATCTCAGTGCTGGGGATGGGGACCTGTGGGAGCCCCAGACCCATGTAAACATCTGGGTATAGTGGTCTGTACCTGCAATCTCAGTGTTGGGGATGGGGACCTGTTTGTGAGCCCGGCACTCATGTAAACATCTGGGTATAGTGGTCTGTACTTGCAATCTCAGTGCTGAGGAGGCAGAGACAGGCAGATCTCTGGGGCTCACTCTCAAGGCAACCAAGCCTAAGCCATGAGACCCAGTCCACTGAAATACCCTACCTCAAAAAATAAGGAAGGCAGCTCCCAGGAAACAGTGCTCAAGGTTGACCTCTGGCCTCCACACGCACAGGCACACACATGCAAGCACACATGAGCATACACATACACATACACAAATGTGTGTAGAAGAGTGCCAATCTCTTTGCTCACTGGCCTGTGGCTTCCTCAGCTCCCGTGAGACACTCTGTTCTCAGGTCACCTCTTCCCACATCCCTCTTCCCTAGCCACAGCCCAAGGCAGCCATGTGTCTGCTCCTATCCCAGCAGCACAGCAGAGAGACCATGGAGGGTCCAAGGAGATGTGTCCTCAAGAGATGCATGGTCCTGCCACATCCGATAGCCAAAGACCTCTGACAGCTCATCCCAAGCTGCCAGACACTGGCAGGAACAGCTCCAGACATCTGGGAAGAAGCAATGTCACCAGTGATTAATGCTCGAGGCTCAAACTAAGCAAGCTCCTGATTATATTGCAGTGTCTTGTGGATCTTGTCACTTGAAAGAAGAAAGGACATGGGGCAGTAGCCCAAGGCCCCCTGGGGTTCTAGGAAACTATCAGACCAGGCATTCATCCTCTCTTCACCTTTACTGGCTTTGAAACCCACCTTTCCTTTCCTCTTCTGGACCTATTTTCCCAGAAGGAAAGCTAAGCCAGTCCCTCAAAATAAAATAAGATAACATAAAATAAAGTAAAAAAACCAGTCACCACTGGTCTCCCAGCATGACTGAGCCCAAGGTCAGCAACGCCCATGTCAGTCACCATGAGAAGCGCCACCTTTGGGAAATTACAGAGCGTGTGGACCATGGCAGGTTCCTGACCAAGTCTACAGTGGGCTGGAGGCCAGAGATGTAATTCATAGTGAAGGGAAGTCTTAGGGGCCAGAAGGAGGCTCCCTGGCCCAGGACCTATGAGTTTGTAGCCACAAGCCGCTTGAACATCTACCACACAGGCTGCAAGGGACCCCAGAGCTCCCACCTGCCCATCTCTCCATCCCCTTAGGTCTCAGTGTGTGGCCACTGGCTTTCTAGAGCTAACCTCCTGCAGCTCTAGAGATGTGCTACACCTAACACTGTGCCCCGGAGAGGTGTGCCTGGGGTTCCATTTCCCAACAGGGAGCCTTTTAGATCCTTGAATGTTTTTCTTTCTCACTGCCTCCACCCTTGCTCCAGCTTAACAATCCTCTTCTTTTCAGATTCTGGTCATATCCACTCCAGTTCCAACGACAGGCTGGCCCCAGAGAGGACACCACACATCCAGAAAGTGTGACTCACAGATCTGGATAACAGTTCCCTGGCTCTTGTTGAAAGAGCACCGACCATATGCCAGGTACTAGTCCATCTCTTCTATATCAAAAAACTAAGATGTGGAGCAATTAGCTGCTTTCCAGTTGCTTGGCAAAATGCCTGGCAAAATCGGCTTGAGGAACAAGGGGTTTATGGTGGCTCATTGCTGGAGGGCACAGTCCATCATGGCAGCTGCAGTCAGGAAGCAGAAAGAGGTGCATGCTGGTCCTCAGCTCGATCTCCCTTCCTTTCTATTCAGTTAAGAACCCTGGCCCCAGGGATGCTGATGCCCACATTTAGGGCAGCCTTCCCTCCTTAATTAGCCTCATCTAGACAGCCTCTCACAGGTGTTCCCGGGGATGTGTCTCCTAAGCCATTCTAGGTCCTGTCAAGAAGACAGGTCAGTCATCACACAGAGGTGACCTAAGACTTCATGTAGAAGAAAGTGAAAGCTCAAGTCTGGGGGTGAGGGGCTGGCGCGGGGACAGTTAAAGAAAAGCCCAGCATGCCTGGAGTGTGGTTCGTGATGAGGATGGCAGGAAGGGATCTACAGAAGCCTTTACAGGTCAAAATTGAGGAGCTTTTTCTTAGTTTTTATATGTGTGTTTTGATGTGGGGGTGTGCCCATGTGTGGATCACTGCATATGTGTATGAATGCATGTAGAGGGCAGAGGACAGCCTTTATATTGGTTCTCAGTCACCTTCCACCTCCTCTTTGAGACAGCATTCTCATTGGCCTGCAACTTTACCCCTTAATCTGGGCTGGTTAGCCTCAAGCTTCCTGGGACCCCCCTGCTTCTGCCTCTCATCTCCCAGATTACAGATGTGTGCTGCCACACCCAGATTTTTATATAGATTCTGGGGATCGCAGCTCAGGTCCCAGTGCTTGCAAGGCAAGCACTTTACTGGCTGAGCCACCTCTCCAGTTCCCAAGATAGTTTTTTAAAGACAGATCTCTGTGCAGCCCAGGCTAGTCTCACACTTTCCGGTCTCAGCCTCCCCAGTGCTAAGATCGCAAGTCTGCCACCGTGCCTGGTTAAGATCAGTAGTTGAATGTTTATTATGACAATGAGAAGAAGCCACAAGATAAAAACCATGAATGAAAGAGGCTGGTGGCAGGCAGTGGTGGTGTGTTCTTTTAATCCCAGCATTTAGGAGACAGATCTCTTAATTCGAGGCCAGCCTGGTCTACAGAGCAAGTTCTAAGACAGCCAGAGCTACACAGAGAGACCTTGTCTCAAGAAAGAAAGGGAGGGAGGGAGAGAGGCAGATGATGGAAGGAAGGGAGGGAGGGAGGAAGGAAGGGAGGAAGGAAGACCAGCAGAAGCCAGGCAGCTGTGCTGGGGTTTGTGTGATGGGAAATGGTCTTCCTGGAATATACTTCCTTGGTGAAGATGACCACTGTGATCCAGAGTTAGACTTAACAGGAAGCCAGACTATGCAAAGGTTAATTCAGGTTTGACAGAGCCAGGACAGAGCCAGATTAGACACAAACCATCCATCTGCATAGGCTGTGAAAACCCAATCTCTGAATCAGAGGGAATATGTGATGGCAGGATGCTTTCCAAAAAACTTAACACACTCCACTGTGCTGGTCTCAAGTGAGGAGGATGGGTCAGACCCAGTAACAGTATTTAGAGGGGAAAATAAACTCGAAATTGAGTCTGTGATGTTTGGTTCTTTTGAGACTGACCCATAGTCCTTCTCTGTGAACTATTTTGTACATACTAAAAATATATATGCAATATGCATACATGACAACAACAAAAATAACACATGTGCTGTGTCACCAGCTATGATCTGGAGCTTCATCAATGATGGCCTCTGGATACCCTTCCAGGAGCACATCTGGCCGGCTCTTCGCCTCAGGAGGAGCCACCCTTCTGAATTTTCCCTATTTGAGAGAAGAGAGTATTGAGGATGGAACACAGGATCTCAGGCATGTTATACTGAGCCACACCCCAGCCACTCACTGGGGGATTCTAGGCAGGGGCTCTACCACTGAGCCACACCCCAGCCCCTCACTGGGGGATTCTAGGCAGGTGCTCTACCACTGAGCCACACCCCAGCCCCTCACTGGGGATTCTAGGCAGGTGTTCTACCACTGAGCCACACCCCAGCCCCTTACTGGGGGACTCAAGGCAGGTGCTCTACCACTGAGCCACACCCCAGCCCCTCACTGGGGGATTCTAGGCAGGTGCTCTACCACTGAGCCACACCCCAGCCCCTCACTGGGGATTCTAGGCAGGTGCTCTACCACTGAGCCACACCACAGCCCCTCACTGGGGGATTCTAGGCAGGGCTCTACCACTGAGCCACACCCAGCCCCTCACTGGGGATTCTGGGCAGGTGCTCTACCACTGAGCCACACCCCAGCCCCTCACTGGGGGATTCTAGGCAGGTGTTCTACCACTGAGCCACACCCCAGCCCCTCACTGGGGGATTCTAGGCAGGTGCTCTACCACTGAGCCACACCCCAGCCCCTCACTGGGGGATTCTAGGCAGGTGCTCTGCCACTGAACCATACCCCAGCCCCTCACTGGGGGATTCTAGGCAGGGGCTCTACCACTAATCCATACCCACAACCCCTTTTTAATTCTTTATTAAATTACCCAGGCTCACCCTGAACTAATTGTATAGCCCAGGCAGGTGGTTTTCCTGCCTCAGACTCCTGAATAGCTAAGATCTCAGACATGACTCACCAGGCCTGGCTAAAGTGGAGCGATTTCTGTGAAGGTTCAAACAGGATACCTGGAACACTGTGCCGCTCCCGTAGGTTTTGTGATTTCCCTTCTGTGGGTCTCAGTGTGCTACTAGGGCACAATCTTGTGGCTTTTTGTGTCTGTGACTGACTCTCACTGTGGAACTCTGAGCCCCTTCAGGGGGAGGAACCACGGCACTCACTGGATCTCACAAGCTGTTTGTCTTTTCTGAGCACCTCCTAATCCATGGTGGCTGAGCTACATGTAACAGGGGACACTCGTGACACCACAGGTCTGTGACAACCTTGTCTCTGAGGCTGGAGGTCTCCATCATGTCTGCTTAAGTAAGGTTTCACCCTAGTCATTTCCTGTATGACTGACTGCCCTGCCATGCACAGGGCACCTCAGGAAGAGTCTCTCTGGGGCACTGGGTGCCCTGTGAATGGTTTCACACATGCTGTGTCTCTGAAGGGCAGGAAGCCATGCTTCTTAGGCCCTTTCCTACTCAGCCCGCGAGATGTCAGCTCTCAGCACCTGGCTTGCAGCTCTCTGCCTAGCGGGTCTTTGCACAGAGTCACACACGTGCAGTTCAGGGGTTTGGCTGTGCATCACTGAGGGCTGCCTTCCTGTGACTCAGGGCAATAAGGCCCCGGGGGAAGGGAGGAGAAAATGGGGGAGACATGACTTCAGGTTGGTTAAGTCAATGTCCTGACTTCAGCTTTTTTGTTGTTGTGATTAAGTTCCCTGAGAAAAGGCAACTTAGGGTAGAAGGGTGTGTTTTAGCTCACAGTTCCAGCTTACAGTCCACCATTGCGGGGAAGTCAAGGCTGGAACTCCAGGAAGCTGGTTACAATACATCTTCAGTCAAAACACAGAACAGTGAATGCTGCATGTTTCACGTTCAGCTCATTTTCTCTCATGGTCCAGGATCTCACCCCAGGGTCTAAATAAGAAAAAATTCCCTCACAGGCATGTCCACAGGCCAACCTGTTCTAGACAATCCCTCATGAGACTCTCTTCCCATGTGATTCTGAAGTTGTATTTACAGCTAAAACCAACCATCATAGTCAATGACCATGGAGAAACTAAGAGCAGGGAGGGGTGGACAGAGGTCGGTCATTGGGTACCAAGTTCCTGTTAGACAGGAACAAGATGTTCTAGCATGCTATCACACAGTTGAATGACTGTGGAGAACTGTTCTGTGTCTCAGAAGACCGAAGAGTGGCTGGGGGGATGTCTCAGTGGCTAAAGCATTTGGTGCATAAACACGAAGACTTGATATCAAATCTCCAGCACCCATGTAAGTGTTAGATAGGTGTGATGGCCCATTTATAATCCCAGCACGCAGGAAGCAGAGGCAAGGGATCCCAGGGGCAAGTTGGACAAGCCCTGGGTTGAGAATATATATATGGTGGAGAATAATTGAGAAAGACACCTGACAACAACTGGCTTGCACATGCACACACATGTGCAAATATATGCAAACACATATACTCACATCACAGACATGTACACACACACACACACACACACAAAATACAGTTTAAAAGTCTGTGATGTGACAACAATGTATCATATGTGAACTGAATCCTTGGTTTCTATCCACTTCAATCTAGTTTTGGCTCATCATAGAAAATGGGTATTTTTACTCAAGCCTCTGATTGTATGGAACAAAGTCCCATAAATTCAGTAAATGAGTTTACTAGGGAGGCCAATGAAGGACTCCAGCAAGGACCAGACACACTGCACACGATGACCAGAAATGATGCATGTCCAAGGCTCATAGGGAAAGGACCAAAGTCTTACATCAGGAGAAATGACCCCAGCCACCCCCATCACATGGGACCTGAGTCTCCCTGAGACCTCATTGCACTGACTCTTCCTCTGCTCACTCACCGCTTCTCTAACCCCAGAGCTGCAACATCCCTGGGCTTCTGCTTTTCCATGGTCCAGCTAGAGGTTGTGTAATTACTTCAGTGCCATCTTCTGGTCCAGTTACACACACACACACACACACACACACACACACACACACACACACAGCCTCTCCCTGGCAACATATACAAAACTCAGGGTCTGGAAATTTGTGGGTGCAATCTTCCTTAAGCCAGTGAATAACAGGGGGATTTATCTGACATTAACAAGGTTTTGGGGCAGTGGCTTTCAGAGGAGACATTGTTGAGAGTAGATACTAAAGAACCAAACCTCCCTGGACTTTTGTCTTTGTTAACTTTTCACGAGTATAGAGAAATGAAATGGTGAATCCTTGACTGACCAACAGGTTGGAGAAGAAATCTCCAAGTTAGTTGCATCAGTGAAAACACAGCATCCTAGAAAATTCGAGATGCAGCCAAAGCAGACCTCTGAGGAAGAACTGTAGCTCTACATAACTGCACTCAAAGGGAAGAAAATCCCAAGTTAGTGAGTGATAAAGACAAGAACTGAGACAAATGGGTGTGAGATGGACAAGGAGTGGAGAATGCCAGTGGATCCTAGAGTTGGGACTCGGAGTGATTGGGTTTTGGTGCTGCTGGTGGTGGTGCTGGTGGTACTGGTGGTGGCTGGTTGGTTGATGTGTGTGTGTGTGTGTGTGTGTGGTGTGTGGTGTGTTTGCATGCACAATTGTTTTCAGGTGCATGTATAGGACAACTTCCTTTTTCATCCTCAAGGATGCTATCCACCTCCTTTGAGACAAGGTCTGTCATTGAACCTGGAGCTCACCACTTCAGCCCTGGGGATCTTCCTGTCTCCACCTCCCCAGCACTGGGATTACAGCCCACATCTCTGATTTTTAGTGGGTTCTGGGAATCGAACTCAGGTCCTCATGCTTGTACAACAAGCACTTGACCCTCTGAGCCACCCCACCAGCCCTTGGAATGGCTCTCTGGACAAACCTTCAGCTACAGTTTCCTGAAAAAAGGAAGAAATAAAAAGATGACTCTGGTGATCAGAATCGGAACTAGAAGGGGTATTGTAGCTGACTTTACAGAGATCAAAAGGACAGGGGTGGAAGCCATGAGTAACTGTCACCAACAAACAGTGTACCTTGAGGGGGGCAAATTCCGGGAATGACACAGGTGACCATGACTAGCTCAAGGAAAGCAAAGCATGTAAGCTGACCCATGGCAAAGAGTGATCCCATCAAAATCTCGATAGGTCTGGGGAAATGACTCCATCAGGAAAGTGCTTGGCATGCTTGTGTGAGGACCTGAGTTTGATACCCAGACGCCATATTTAAAAAAAAAAAAAAAGAAGAAGAAGCTGTGCAGTGACACACGCCTGTAATCCGAGAGCTGGGAGACAGACATGGAAACCTCTGGTGCTTGCTGGCTGGCCATACTAGCTCACTGGAAGGTTCCCAGCCAGTGAAAGACCCTGTCTCACACTAAGATGGACAGTACCTGAGGGACAATGCCTAAGGCCGACCTCTGGCTTCCACACATGTACACACACGCACACACACAAATGACCCCAACACACAGAGAGAGGCCTATGCTCACACGCTGTAAGCTTGACTGAACAAGTGAAATTTTAATACTGACTCTCCAAAAACTCTTCCCAAAAGTTGAATGGTAGAAAGTACTTCCTAAGACATTCCTATCAGGCTAGAATGATCCTGAACTCAGAACCAG